>NC_057803.1:728762027-728768201 GCF_018294505.1 Triticum aestivum | reverse complement strand
GTTTTGGGGGGTTAATTTAGGTGTTTCATATATTGTGTTAGCTAGCTAATTAATATAGAGAAGTGTCCTCTCTTATGTCCGTGCTTGGTCGACGCTACTACTGTATATAGAGAGGCCCTCGACACGCTAGCTAGTAAGAAAATGAAGGGAACCATTAAGTACAGAAATTCGTCATGCATACTGAGAGAAGTGATCGATCGACCTCTCCTTCTCCGAGAGATTGGTCGAACAACAAGTTTTCGATTCATATACAATATGTAAAATCTCTTACAATCCCCTAGAAATTGAAATCAATTTCCACATGATATTCGTCGGCTTTATTGATGACGTGGTCAAGAAAGAATCCCGCCAATTCCTCTTGAATTGCTTTCATGCGATCTTGTTCTAGGAGTTCATCCCGCATCTGCCACGTCTAATTTGAAGAAGGGGGTTAATACATATATGAATGAAACTCAACAAAAATGATTTTGTAACAAAATGTAATTGTGAATATTATTGCTTACGCACTTCATATTGTCTTTTAGAGTAGCCCCGCTTATTTTTCAAAGTCGCGCTGTAGATGAACTCGCACACGTAGTATCCACAGAAATCATTCCCTTGTTCCTGCCACAAGCACTTTACGAGAAATAGAGGTCAATCAAACTGATAATGAAGCATTATAAATGGCATTAATGAATGTACAGCTATAGAATCAACGGGAGATGCGCACAACTAACTAGCTAGTAGTACTTACTTTCGGGTATGTATATCGCAGCTCCTTCGGCAGTCCCGGAACTTCTGCGGTGAACTGTTTCCAAACCCTGCAAGACAAAGAAAATAAATATTATTACTTGAGATATCAGGAAATGAACAAAATGTTGCCGATATGGTGCGATAAATGATCAATTGAACTTACTTGTTGAGTATTTCAGTCATGTCCGCATAGGTTTGGGGATCTTTTCTTCTCGAGTCTATGACGTTTACTACTCCCCGCTCAAGCTTATTCTCCAGAAGAACATAGTGGAATCTGCGCATGCACGCATAACTCATCAATTACATTACTATTACCTCGCTCGAGTAATAAGGGAAACCGAATATGCACACAACAGTAACACTCACTGGGAGTTGTAAGGAAAGAGTATTAAATCTTTGTTTTGATTTTTGATCAACGATTGTAGCAAGTTCTACTCGGCCTCTGCGGGGTGCTTTTTAACCAGAAATTCATCTATGATATTTGTGTTAATGAACCCAATATCATACATTTCTTGTTTTTTGCACTCGACGATATTCAATCTGCATAATATAGTGAGGATAATTAATTATAAATACATGCAATGAAAGAGCCGAGCTATATATAGAGAGACTTAATGACAGAAATATTACTTACAGACAGTAGCAAAAGACCATTAGTTTATCGAGGGCCTTTTGATTGAAGAACGCGAAAAACTCATCAAATGGAACAGTCAACATATCAGTGGCAACGAGGTCGTGCTCCTCTTTAATATTCAGATACAAAGCATTCGTCCCCCCAGACTCTCTACAGGTTTTCATGTACCAATTATGGAATATTCGCATCATAGTTGTCAGAGATTTTTCATCTTTGACGAGAGGCTTCCCGTACTCGTATTTGTGTTTGTCCACCTCCAAGAAATCAGGAAGTTGATCGTCAGGTAGGTAATCTTCAAGATTGCCATAACCGGCCACCGTCCCCGGAGCATTAGACACATTGAGCGGGGGGCACGATTGCTGTGCTTGTTCGCCGAGCTGGGCAATTTTTTCCCAGCTGCTTGTTCTTTTAACCTCTTATCACTGATAGTACTTCCCGACCGCTGGGCTTCGAGATATGTCTGTTCAGTAATGCGCTCATAGTTGGTTCTTGGCGGAGACTTTGGTGGTTTCCTCAGGGCATTGATAGTGCGCTTTGCTTTCACCGGATCTACCTTCTCCTCCGGAGGTGGATGTATCTTTGCTTTCACCCCTTCAAAGAAGTCCTTCACGTGAGCCCGCACGATCGTCGCGTTTTCCTTCTCGGTCCTCTCGTACGGTAACTTCTCTAGAGCCTTGAGAGGTGGACCGTATCTGTATTGCCTCCCGCCTCTGCTGGTTGTACTGCTAGATGCCGGAGCAGACGGAGCGGCTGTGGTGCCTGTCTTCTTTGTGCTTGCTTATGAGGCGGAGGAGAAGGACTATGACGCACCAAAGCAGCCGGGGCGGCGGCGGGTCTCTTCCGCCCTTGCTGGCGAGGCGGAGAAGGAGGAAGGTGATGGCTGCTCAGGCGCGCTGGCGCAGGCGGAGAAGGAGGCGGAGTGCCATCACGTGCCGGAGAAGGAGGAGGCTGCTGGTTGCTCGGGCACGCCGGCGCAGGCGGAGAAGGAGGCGGAGTGCGACCACACGCCGGAGAAGGAGGAGGCTGCTGGCTGCTCGGGCGCGCCGGCGCAGGCGGAGAATGAGGCGGAGTGCCGCCACACGCCGGAGAAGGAGGCCCAGTGCCCTGATCGACACTCACCGGAGGAGGAGGCGGTGGAGGAGGCGGAGTGCCCTGACTCACCGGAGGAGGAGGAGGAGGCAGAGGCATCCAGTTCAGAAGGTTGATGAGCTCCTTCCGCCATAGGCATGGAGTCTTCAGAGCAGAACCCAGCCTGGTCTCCCCTTCGCCGGTAGGGTAGTCAAGCTGGAGGTCCCCAAATCCCTCCGTTATTTCATCCACCATCACCCTGAGATATCCTTCTGGAATCGGCCGACAGTGATAAGTTGCGCCTTGTTCAGTAGGATAAACATAGCCAACAGCCGCCTTGACCTTCAAATTCATCCATCGCGCCATAATGTGGCAATTTTGAGCCCCCGTGATAGCATCCATGGGATAGCTGGCAGGAGCCGTCAAGACATGCTCCGGCTGAAGCAGCTCGGTGGACGCCACGCTGCTTCTCCGCTGAGATGGCGGGGTAGCTTCGAGGGAAGCTTCGGCAGGTCGTTTGCTGCAATCAGCCGCTTCTCGTTCCTCTTCTCGCTCCTCTAGCCCCATTACCCTTTCGTGTAGTGCCTGCAGTTGGCTCTGCTCCAGTTTCTTCCTCCTCTTGTGGGTTTTGTAACCCCCTGCGTCCGGAAAACCAACCTTCCACATAATGGAGCCTGGCGTGCCTCGTGTCCGTCTAGGGTGCTTAGGATTCTCGAGGGCCATTGTGAGCTCGTCCTTCTCCCTGTCTGGAACGAACGTCCCTTGCTGCGCTGCATGGATATACTTCCGAAGCCTTGTGACTGGTGTTTTCAGTTGCTCGTCCGTCCAACGGCACTTCCCTGATACAGGGTCCAAGGTTCCGCCAGCCCTGAAGAACCAAGTCCGGCAACGGTCTGGCCATCTCATTGTCTCCGGTTCGATCCCTTTATCAAGCAGATCATTCTCAGCCTTGGACCACTTAGGCCGGGCTTGCAGGTAGCCACCTGACCCCGTGCGATGGTGAAACTTCTTCTTCGCAGCATTTAGCTTGTTTGTCACCGACATCTTCTTACTCTTTTCCGATGTCGTGTAGGCCACAAATGCGGGCCAGTGATCTTTGATCTTCTCATATTTGCCGATGAATTCTGGTGTCTCTTCTTTGTCGACAAACTTTTTCAGCTCTTTCCTCCACCTCCTGAATAGGTCTGCCATCTTCTTAAGAGCACAAGACTTGATTAATTGCTCTTTAACTGGCTTCTCCGGATCCTCCTCCGGCGGTAGGGTGAAATTTGCCTTCAGCTCAATCCAAAGATCATTCTTCTACATATCATTGACATAAGACACCTAAGGGTCTTCCTCCTTAGGCTTATACCATTGGTGGATGCTGATCGGGATCTTGTCCCTAACAAGAACCCCGCACTGAGCAACAAATGCGTTCTTTGTCCGGATGGGTTCAATCAGTTCGCCGTCGCGCGCGATTGCTGTGATCTCAAACCTTTCATCCGAGCTCAACTTTTTCTTCGGGCCTCGTCTCCTTACCGAAGTTGTGCTCGATCCGGAGGGCTAGAAAAATGAAGAACGTTAATTAATATGTGTACATATACCAAAACAATGAATGCATCAATTAACTAGTCAGCACGGGCTTAACTAATATATATATACCTGGCCGGACTCGGTTCGGTCACCGGAGCAGTCAGCACGGTCTCCTTCTTGTACCTCCATTTGGTCATCACTGGAGCCATCATGAACATAGCCCTCTTCTTGTACCGGCATTAATGGGATAGAGGCATCATGAACATAGCCCTCTTCTTCACCCAGTCCTTCCTGACCAACGACATCGTTGAAAAATGACGCAATGACATCAGTTCCTTCAGCGATTATCTCCCCCAACATCGCTTCTGTTGCTTCGTCTCGGTAGTGCTCCATAGTTTCTGCAAATATTTACAACAGGTCAATTATTATTCAAACATGGTACAAATGGATATATATTAGTGGCAAACGTAGAACTAGCTAGCTAATCACAATAAGGAATCATGTTAGTGGCCTCGACGCTGCTTCTCTAGGGTTTGGGGTGCCCTAGACAACGCTTCAAGGGTTTGGGGTGGCCTCGACACAACGCTTCAAGGGTTTGGGTGGCCTCAAGAGAGTTTGTCGGGTAGGGGCGCAGCGGGAGGGGGTAGGAGACCAACATCAATTTTTCTCTAGGGTTTGGGTGTCCTCGAGAGTTTTGGTCGAGTGAGAGGGCCGAGGGGCGCTATATCGACGACGACAGAGGAGAAGATCGAAGAAAAAAAAGAAGAAACAAATTTCTTCTTCTCCTCTATTCCTTTCCTCTTCTACTCTTCTTTTTCTTCTTCTTCCTTCTTCCTTCTTCTTCTTTTCTTCCTTTTCCTTATTTTACTTTTTCCTCTACACTAACCTAAAATGTACTAACCTAAAATCGATATCTACTAACAACCTAAATAAAAAATTAATACAAATATTAAAAAACATATATTAACAAAAAAATGCTATGAACATTATATTCATACATAGATAGCCACATCCATTCATCATATAGCTACCACATACATATATACATTATATATATGAAAAAATGCTCATATATACACATACAAACACATATATGTATACACATATATACACACAAAAAAATGCACATATATACACATACAAACACATATATGTATACACATATATACACACAAAATATACACATATATACACAAAAAAATGCATATATACACATATACACAAAAAAATGCAGGGCAGGGGCGGCGGCGCGGCGGCCACGCAGGGGCGCGGGACGGGAGGGGCGCGGGAGCATGTGCTCACAGGGGGCGGCGACGATGGCGAATGCGAGCAGCCTGACGGCGTCGGTGGCGGCGCCGACGGCGAAGGCGAGCAGCCTGACGACATCGGTGGCGGCGGCGACGGCAAGGTGGAGTAGGGGCGTCGGGCGGCGACGGCGATGAGGAGGAGCAGGGGAGAAGTGGGGGATTTGGTCGAAAACTGCTAAGTGCTGTATATATATCAAGAGCATTGGTCCCGGTTCGTGGAACCAACCGGGATTAATACAACCTTTAGTCCCGGTTCGTGCCACCAATTGGGACCAAAGGTCTCTTTTGAGCAGCCCAAAGGGCGGGAAGCGGCGGCCTTTGGTCCCGGTTGGTGCCACCAACCGGGACTAAAGGGTGGGCATTGGTACCGGTTGGTGCCACGAACCGGAACTAATGCCCCCCTTTAGTCCCGGTTGGTGGCGCCAACCGGGACCAATGGTCGTGTGCTGGCATGGTGCGGCACGAAAGTTTAGTCCCACCTCGCTAGCTGAGAGGGGCGCGCAGTGGTTTATAAGCCCCACTGCCGCACCCCTCTCGAGCTCCTCTCCACTGTAGGCTTACGGGCCTACTTACTACTGCTTTGCTTGATGGGCCTACTGGGCCTCCTGCGGGCCTGAATCCTGGCCCATGGTGGGTTTCTAATCGTATTCAGGCCGTGGGGGCCCAGTAGGAGGCACTTTTTTCTTTAATTATTGTTGCTATTTATATTTTTTCCCAAGTTTTTGGTTTGTTTTCTGCATTTTTTATTTTCTTTTGTTTTTTTCCTTTATTTTTTTTACTTATTTTTGCTTTTAGTTTTAGAAAAATTACAAACTTTCTGTTAGTTCCATTAGTTCTCAAATTTGAAAACACTTTTTTTGTTTTTTTGTTTTGTTTCTTGCTTTATTTATTTTATTTTGTTTCTACTTACAACAAAATACT
>NC_057803.1:728739937-728761538 GCF_018294505.1 Triticum aestivum | reverse complement strand
TTTTGCTTTTAGTTTTAGAAAAATTATAAACATTCTGTTAGTGCCATTAGTTTTCAAATTTGAAAACACTTTTTTTGTTTTCTTTTTGCTTTATTTATTTTATTTTGTTTCTACTTACAACAAAATACTTATTGTTGCTATTTTTATTGTTTTTTCGAGTTTTTATGTTTTGTTTTCTGCATTATTTATTTTCTTTTGTTTTTTCTTTATTTTTTAATTCTGTTTGCTTTTAGGTCAGCAAAATTATAAACTTTCTGTTAGTGCCATTAGTTTTAGAAAAATTATAAACTTTCTGTTAGTGCCATTAGTTTTCAAATTTGAATAGAGAAAAAAGGTCCAGACGAACCGGGACCAATGGCCCACGTGGCTGCCCTCTTGAGAGTGTTCTTGGTGAGAACATAGTTGACAAGGAGCGAACCGGCATTAATGGTATTACGAGGGCCGAACCATAAGACATTAAAGCATTTCAAATGAACTCTGAAAAAGTTAAAAGTTGGCATGGTATCATAATTTTACGCACATAGCATGTGCATGTACAAAACGGACAATGGTATCATACTCGTCTGTTACAAAGTTGGCATGGTATCATCATAATAGTTGCAGGAGAAAGTCTTCACTTTTTCTTCGCTTGTGTCATTTGCTTATTGCGCCGTAACCACGGATAATCTTCATCGTTTATCAGGATGCTGGGGTCAGCCTTGACTTTGAAGGGGGGAATTTCATGAAACTTTTCTTAATCTTCAGACATGTCTGTCTTGCCCTCCACTCCGACGATGTCCCTTTTTCCTGAAAGAACTATGTGGCGCTTTGGCTCATCGTATGATGTATTCGCTTCCTTATCTTTTTTTTTCTCGGTCTGGTAGACATGTCCTTCACATAGGTAACCTATGCCACATCATTGGCTAGGACGAACGGTTCGTCAGTATACCCAAGATTTTTCAGATCCACTGTTGTCATTTCGTACTGTGGGTCTACCTGTACGCCGCCTCCTGACAGATTGACCCATTTGCACTTAAACAAAGGAACCTTAAAATCATGTCCGTAGTCAAGTTCCCATATGTCCACTATGTAACCATAATACTTGTCCTTTCCCCTCTCGGTTGTTGCGACAAAGCGGACACCGCTGTTTTGGTTGGTGCTCTTTTTATCTTGGTCAATCGTGTAAAATGTATTCCCATTTATCTCGTATCCTTTCCAAATCGTAACAGTCGAAGATGGTCCCCTGGACAACAAGTACAGCTCATCACAAATAGTGTTGTCACCTCTGAGACGTGTTTCCAACCAACTGCTGAAAGTCCTGATGTGTTCACATGTAATCCAGTCATCGCACTGCTCCGGGTGTTTGGAGTGCAGACTGTTCTTGTGTTCATCGACATACGGGGTCACCTAGGTAGAGTTCTGTAGAAGTGTGTAGCGTGCTTGAGACCAAGAATATCCGTCCCTACATATTATTGAGTCCCTTCCAAGCATGCCTTTTCCAGTTAGTCTCCCCTCATGCAGCGATTTAGGGAGACTTATCTTCTTAAGGCCAGGAATGAAGTCAACACAAAACCCGATGACATCCTCTGTTTGATGGCCCATGGAGATGCTTCCTTCTGGCCTAGCGCGGTTACGGACATATTTCTTTAGGACTCCCATGAACCTCTCAAAGGGGTACATATTGTGTAGAAATACGGGACCCAGAATGACAATCTCGTCGACTAGATGAACTAGGACGTGCGTCATGATATTGAAGAAGGATGGTGGGAACACCAGCTCGAAACTGACAAGACATTGCACCACATCACTCCTTAGCCTTGGTATGATTTCTGGATCGATCACCTTCTGAGTGATTGCATTGAGGAATGCACATAGCTTCACAATGGCTAATTGGACGTTTTCCGGTAGAAGCCCCCTCAATGCAACCGGAAGCAGTTGCGTCATAACCACATGGCAATCATGAGACTTTAGGTTCTGGAACTTTTTCTCTGGCATATTTATTATTCCCTTTATATTCGACGAGAAGCCAGTCGGGACCTTCATACTAAGCAGACATTCAAAGAAGATTTCCTTCTCTTCTTTGGTAAGAGCATTCCTGGCAGGACCTTCAATACTGCTATGGAGGCATGTCGTCTTTTTCGTGCAAACGTTGCAGGTCCTCCCGTGCCTCAGCTGTATCTTTTGACTTTCCATACACGCCCAAGAAGCCTAGCAGGTTCACGCAAAGGTTCTTCATCACATGCATCACGTCAATTGAAGAGCGGACCTCTAGGTCTTTCCAGTAGGGTAGGTCCCAAAATATAGATTTCTTCTTCGACATGGGTGCGTGTCCCCCAGCGTCATTCTGAACAGATAGTGCGCCGGGACCCTTTCCAAAGATTACGTGTAAATCATTGACCATAGCAAGAACGTGATCACCGGTACGCATGGCGGGCTTCTTCCGGTGATCTGCCCCGCCTTTGAAATGCTTGCCTTTCTTTCGACATTGATGGTTGGTCGGAAGAAATCGACGATGGCCCAGGTACACATTCTTCCTGCAGCTTCCCAGGTATATACTTTCGGTGTCAAGTAAAGAATGCGTGCATGCGTGGTATCCCTTGTTTGTCTATCCTGAAAGCTTACTGAGAGCGGGCCAATCGTTGATGGTAATGAATAGCAACGCCTTTAGGTCAAATTCCTCGTGTTTGTGCTCATCCCACGTACGTACACCGTTTCCATTCCACAGCTGTAAAAGTTCTTCAACTAATGGCCTTAGGTACACATCAATGTCGTTGCCGAGTTGCTTAGGGCCTTGGATGAGAACTGGCATCATAATGAACTTCTGCTTCATGCACATCCAAGGAGGAAGGTTATACATACATAGAGTCATGGGCCAGGTGCTGTGATTGCTGCTCTGCTCCCCGAAAGGATTAATGCCATCCGCGCTTAAACCAAACCATACGTTCCTTGGGTCACGTGCAAACTCTGCCCAGTACTTTCTCTCAATTTTTCTCCACTGCGACCCCTCAGCGGGTGCTCTCAACTTCCCTTCTTTCTTACGGTCCTCACTGTGCCATCACATAAACTTAGCATGCTCTCCGTTTCTGAACAGACGTTTCAACCGTGGTATTATAGGAGCATACCACATCACCTTCGCAGGAACCCTATTCCTGGGGGGGGGGTCGCCGTCAATATCACCAGGGTCATCTCGTCTGATCTTATACCGTAATGCACCGCATACCGGGCATAAGTTCAGATCCTTGTACGCACCGCGGTAGAGGATGCAGTCATTAGGGCATGCATGTATCTTCTGCACCTCCAATCCTAGAGGGCATACGACCTTCTTTGCTGCGTATGTACTATCGGGCAATTCGTTATCCTTTGGAAGCTTCTTCTTCAATATTTTCAGTAGCTTCTCAAATCCTTTGTCTGGCACAGCATTCTCTGCCTTCCACTGCAGCAATTCCAGTACGGTACTGAGCTTTGTGTTTCCATCTTCGCAATTGGGGTACAACCCTTTTTTGTGATCCTCTAACATGCGATTGAACTTCAGCTTCTCCTTTTGACTTCCGCATTGCGTCGTTGCATCGACAATGACCCGGCGGAGATCATCATCATCGGGCACATCGTCTGGTTCCTCTTGATCTTCAGCAGCTTCGCCCGTTGCAGCATCATCGTGCACATCGTCTGGTTCCTCTTGATGTTCATTAGCATCACCTTATTCAGGGGGCACATAGTTGTCATCATACTCCTCTTCTTCGCCGTCTTCCATCATAACCCCTATTTCTCCATGCCTCGTCCAAACATTATAGTGTGGCATGAAACCCTTGTAAAGAAGGTGGGTGTGAAGAATTTTCCGGTCAGAGTAAGACTTCGTATTCCCACATATAAGGCATGGACAACACATAAAACCATTCTGCTTGTTTGCCTCAGGCACTTCGAGAAAATCATGCACGCCCTTAATGTATAGATAACTAAGTGACCAAATTAATAGAAGTTCATCATCACATTAAAACCAAAGTACATACATAGTTCTCATCTTCAAGCGAAAATAATTACAGAACAACATAAAGCTCTGCAGAGCATCTAAATTAATTAAACCATACATTGAAACTATGTAAAACATTTCAATGCGAAAACAAATGTAATCATAATCGCAACCAAGGTAACAACTGATCCAACGGCATAATGATACCAAGCCTCGGTATGAATGGCATATTTTCTAATCTTTCTAATCTTCAAGCGCATTGCATCCATCTTGATCTTTTGATCATCGACGACATCCGCAACATGCAACTCCAATATCATCTTCTCCTCCTCATTTTTTCTTATTTTTTCCTTCAAGAAATTGTTTTCTTCTTCAACTAAATTTAACCTCTCGACAATAGGGTCGGTTGTAATTTACGGTTCAACAACCTCCTAGATAAATAAAATTTATGTCACGTTGGTCGGCATAATTTTCATAAACAATAAATGAACCAATAGTTATGAAAAGATAATATATACCACATCTGAATCATAGACAGGACGAGGGCCGACAGGGGCGGATACCAAAACCATCCCACTATATAAGATGCAATAATAAAAGTAAGAAAATAATACAAGTATCTATCTAAACATAAAAGTAAGAGTATTTTTCCTTTCAGAAAGAAGATAAGAACAAGAGGCTCACCACAGTGGTGCCAGCGATGAGATTGGCGCGGGTGATCGACGGCGGTGAAGAAGGGGACGGGGCGTGATATGACCGCTAAACCTAGACAAATATTGAGGAAAATGGAGCTTGGAGGTCGAGCTTGGGGAGGAGAAAGCTTAAGTAGTGTGGCTCGGGCATTCCATCGAACACCCTGTGTGCATAGGAGGTGAGCTAGAGCACCACCAAGCCCTCTCCCCCTCGGCGGCTAGAAAAAACAGAGCAGTGTGCTCTGCTCTTACGCGAGGGGGTATATATAGGCACCTCATTGGTCCCGGTTGTGGCATGAACCGGGACTAAATTGAAGCCTTTGGTCCAGGTTCAAGCCACCAACCGGGACCAATGGTGGTGGGCCAGGAGCGAGGCCCATTGGTCCCGGTTCGTCCCACCAACTGAGACCAAAAGGTCCAGACGAACCGGGACCAATGGCCCACGTGGCCCGGCCGTCCTCCGGGGCTCACGAACCGGGTCCAATGCCACCATTGGTCCCGGTTCTGGATTGAACCGGGACTAATGGGCTGACCAGGCCTGGACCAATGCCCCCTTTTCTACTAGTGCATCATCATACAACTAATTCTACTCGTTATTAATAATAAGTCATGCGATCATCATCCTCATAGTCATCAAACCCAACCCTACATAATTGTTCTTAGCACATGATCATCAGTATCAGGTAGGACCTAAACACCCTTAAGGTAAAATAGCATAAAACAATATAGACCCTGACTCTCCATTATGAAGAATGGATATCATCCTGTCTCCAATTCTTGCGCTTCGCTGCCTTCTGCTTCCAAGAAGCTCCTTACGACTATCCATACATTTTTTCCATTCTTTGATTTCCATGTCTCCACTTTGTTTAGAAACCTGTATGGACAGTTGAGATTCGTAGGAAGACCTGGTTGTATGTTCAAAACATGAAGGCTACCGTGCGTATACATCAGATGAGGCACACAATCATTCGGGATTATCTGTTGAAAAACATAGTAATAACTTCGTAGTTAGCAATGATGTACTAGCTAGTTTTAGAAGTATGCAAAAAGATGCATAGGTGTCGTAATAGTAATTTTTTTACCAAGGTATCTCCATGGTAGTTACCGTAGTTCAACACGTGCACTAGTGGCACGTATTGACCATAATGTTGAGGAGTTCGATTGTAGATATTGTAATTCTCAATATCAGTACAAAATGCGATCAGATGATTTTTCTCCTGGTAAGTTAATTCAGATCCATCGGTGTAGTGGGTTTTGTCTACCATCTTGCGCACATTCTTTGAAGAATGAAAATAAGATGTCAATAGAAATAAGCTGTCAACTATTTTCAAATAAACAATATAAATTACTTAATAACTATGTTAAGGTCACATGGGGGAAGAAATGGAGGTGTATCCACAAGGACCCAAATCTCCATATTGTCTTGCTTGATTGTAGGATCACCAAGATCCATGGTGACAAGCATACCCTCATCAAAAACATACATCTTGCAAAGTGCTTCCCAATTTTTGCAACCAAAATGGGTTACACTCTCAGCATTGTACAACTTTACTTTAAAATCCACACCATGATGGGTCCTTAGGAGAATTTTTTTGGTTTCCATACTTTCATGGTCTTCAAACCCCATCCTCTCCAAGACACAGCGTCTTGCATAGCATGGGATAAGCTAGTCGAATTGGAAAAGATGAAAATACACGTTAAAATAGTTGAAGTCGTGCTTAATTACGAAAAAAACTATTGTCATCACTGCGTACCGTATGAACATCAAAGGTCTCCTCGAGCTTAATGCTGAAGCGCCGATCTTCGTCCAACTCAATGAATCTGTCGCACATATCTCGGTCGTGGTGGCACCAGTTGATGAAGCTATGTACCTAGGGTAGGGTCATGGACCTGTCCAAGATACCCTCCCCAAGTACATCTCTAGAAGAAACCACCTTTCAGTCGACTCGGAAACGTTCCACTCGACGGACTCAAAGCCACTCGACCATGAAGCCATCCACTCGACAACCAGGAGACCTAACATCACTCGGCAAGGAAACGGTCGGTCATTATGTAGCCTTTATGGTCATCATGGCACTTTATGTGTAGCGTTACCAGTAACGCCCTACCTTAATGTACTTTAAACCCTACATAACTGAGGGCCGGAGGGGTCTGGCGGACTCTATATAGGCCACCCCCTCCTTAGTGTAAAGGGTTCGCACCCCTGTAACTCATACACACATAATATCAGTTGACCACCTCCGGGCTCCGAGACATAGGGCTGTTACTTCCTCAGAGAAGGGCCTGAACTCGTAAATCCCTTGTGTATACTCCATAGCTAGGATCTTGCCTCTCCATACCTACCCCCCTTTCTACTGTCAGACTTAGAACCACGACAGTTGGCGCCCACCGTGGGGCAGGCGTCTTAGCGACTTATTGGAGAAGTTGCGATTTTTCCGATCTCCTTCATCATGGTTTCAGGCGGAGTTTTGGTTGAGGGCCGCGAGATCCGTCTCAGCGCGCTCACGTTCATCGCCGACGACTCTGCATGGCTTCAGGAGGCTCCACTCGACATCGACGCATTCCCGGTTCGCGGAGCGACGCACTTTCGCGCGTGCGTCTGTGGCGTCCTTCTGCAGCAACCATCGACCCAGTATCGGTCGGTCCCTGTGTCATCCTCCCTCCCTGTTTCCCGCCGGTGCAAGCGCTCCGATCGGCCGAGGCTTCTGCGGTGGGTGGGGCACGCGGTGGCTTGCCAGTCGGCCACCCCCCAAGTCACGGCAATCGAGCCCGACGAATCTCTCTACGGCCTGTTCGACCTGTCGACTGGCTCCACAGAGACTGCATCCGAGTGCGACATCATTGATCCCGCGGTGGAGGTTCTGATGGTCGACGAACCACGCAGTCCTCCCGATTTCTCCCGCGCCGATGGGGGCGACGGCGGAGGAGATCTGTCGCATGTCCATGAGGAATATCGCCCCAAGCCCCTCACTTCGCAGCAGAGGGAAGATCTTCGCCGCCGGAACATGGATGCGCTGCACACTCCTATCGTTGGAGAAACCCCCGAAGCTTGGGCCTTAGAGGACGCGCACTTGGCTAACTTAGCCGAGTGCACTCGACTGGAGAACCGTCAACAAGCACTCGACGAGCATGCGCGGGAACGGGTTCCTGCTTCCAGTCGACGAAAACTCTTTCTAGCAGCGACTCATGTATATCGAACTCCGATTCAGAATTTAGCGGATGCAGCCCGTATAGCAGAGTCGATTCAGCCTTCCCAGTCAGAGGCTGGCAGAGGCTTGTTGCAGATCAAAGATTTACTCCGAGAAGCAGGGGATGAAAATTCAGTTGTATCCCAGTCGCGGAATAGGATTCACAGCAGATCCGTCGCTGCAAATACAGTCCAGTCGGCCCATAGTCCAAGATCGCCTCCGAGGCGTGAGGAACATGGAGACCGGCGTGATCAGTACAAGAACCGTGAGCAGTATGATCACCGAATCGATCGCGATGATCGATGTCGAGTGCCCACCCCTCCCCCAAGGGGTGGATCGTACGCGCCTCGACAACAGGATGATAGACGCCCTCATAGTGTTGGGCGAAGGATTCCAGTCAACCCCAGGGAACCAGGCTTTGATGCGAGATCCATTATCGTTCAAGGCTTGACCGAGAAGGTCATGACAGAGATGTACCCACCAGCAGCAGAGTACACGTCTCAGGACCAGAGTGCTTCAGCAGAGCCATCAGGGCCGCCGTGATTCCTCCGAACTTCAGGTTGGCGACTGGAGTCAGTAAGTTCACTCGTGACTCCAAGCCCGACACTTGGCTTGAGGACTACCGAGTGGCAGTTCAGATCGGCAGCGGCAATGATGAAGTGGCCATGAAACACCTGCCTCTTATTTTGGAGGGCTTGGCCAGAGCATGGTTGAATTAGCTAGCACCCAGCAGCATTTACACTTGGGAAGATCTTGCCCGAGTGTTTGTCACAACCTTTGAAGGAACTTGCAAGCGACCAGCAGGGTTGACAGAGTTGCAATCTTGTGTGCAGAAGTCGAATGAAACTTTGAGAGATTACATCCAGAGATGGATCATGTTGCATCACACGGTAGAGAATGTATCTGATCACCAGGCAGTTTGTGCCTTCAAGGAAGGTGTTAGGTACAGAGAGTTGAACTTGAAATTCGGTCGAACCGGAGACATGACTCTGAGTCGAATGATGGAGATTGCCACCAAGTATGCCAATGGTGAAGAAGAGGATCGGCTCCGGAGTGGCAAGCACAAGTCAGTCGCCCACGAAACCGTAGGAGGGAACTCCAGTCGGAAGAAGAAGCGGAAAGCCAAGCCCGCTGCTCCCGGAGAAGCCCTGGCCGTGACTCAAGGAAAGTTTAAAGGGAATCCTAAAGGGTCTTGGAACCCTAAGAAGGTAAAGGACAAGGAAGGAAATGACGTGATGGATTTGTCGTGCCACATCCACACGAAGAAAGATGAGGAGGGTAATTTCATTTACCCGAAACATACCACTCGGCAGTGTCGGCTCTTGATCCAGCAGTTTCAGAGGAAACAACCCAAAGATAAGGAAAATGAGTCATACAAAGTTGAGGACAAAGAGGATAGCGATGAAGGATATCCCCATGTCAATTCCACCCTGATTATTTTTGCTGATGTTGAAAGCAAAAGTCAACTGAAAGTTATCAACCGAGAAGTGAATATGGTTACTCCGGCGACACCCAGTTATCTGAAATGGTCCCAGACGGCCATCACATTCGACCAGTCCGATCATCCCACACACATAGCCACCCCTGGGAGGCAAGCTCTGGTGGTCGATCTAGTCATCGAAGGCACTCGACTGACTAAGGTTTTAATGGATGGTGGTAGCGGCTTGAATATATTATATGCAGAGACGCTGAAAGGGATGGGCATTCCGATGTCCAGACTCAGTACCAGCAACATGAGTTTCCATGGAGTCATTCCTGGAAAGAAGGCTGAGTCACTCGGCCAAATTGCTCTTGATGTGGTTTTTGGCGATTCCAAACATTACCGCAAAGAAAAGTTGACGTTTGAAGTTGTGGATTTCCAGAGTGCTTATCACGCTATTTTGGGCAGGCCAGCTTATCCATGTTTCATGGCTCGACCATGTTATGTGTATCTCAAATTGAAGATGCCTGGTCCCAAAGGTGTGATCACTATTACTGGCAATCGGAAGAAGGCGGAAGAGTGTTTTCAGAAAGGCTCAAAGATCGCCGATGCTCAGATGGCAATGGTGGAGCTGCAGGAATACCAGAAAACTGCAGACCCGAGTGATTTGTTGCGAGCAAAGAAGCCCGCTACAAAATCAGCAATTCAGTCGTCCGGTAAGACAAAACTGATTCACATCCACCCGATCGACCCCAATGCTGCTCCGACTCATATCTCCACAACACTCGACTCCAAATAGGAAGAAGCGCTCATCAAGTTCCTCCGTGAGAACTGGGACATCTTTGCATGGAAGCCTTCGACATGCTGGGTGTTCCCAGGGGGCTGGCTGAGCATCGTCCACGAGTCGATTCAAAAGTAAAACCTGTCAAAGAACATCTGTGATGGTCTGCCGTCCAGAAAAGGAAGGCCATTGGCGAGGAAGTGGCTCGGCTCTTAGCAGCGGAGTTCATCCGAGAGATTTAGCACTCCGAGTGGCTCCCCAATGTCATCATGGTCCCCAAAAAGGACAAGTCACTTCACATGTGCATCGACTTTAAACATATGAATCGGGCCTGCCCGAAAGATCATTTTCCTCTCCCCTGCATCGACCAAATAGTCGACTCGACTGCGGGATGTGAGCGCCTGTCTTTTTTAGATGCCTATTCCGGTTACCATCAGATCCGTCTGTATGGACCCGACGAGATCAAAACAGCTTTCATCACTCCATTCGGGTGCTTCTGTTATGTCACCATGCCATTCGGCCTCAAGAATGCCGGAGCCACGTGCATGAGGATGATTCAGAAGTGTTTGCTCACTCAAATTAGTCGGAATGTGGAAGCATACATGGATGATATTGTGGTCAAGTCAAGGAAAGGTTCCGACCTGCTGACTGACCTTGCTGAGACATTTGCCAACCTCAGGAGGTATGATATCAAGCTTAATCCATCAAAGTGCACATTCGGAGTTCCTGGCGGGAAGTTACTCGGTTTTCTCGTTTCCGAACGAGGAATCGACGCCAATCCATAAAAAGTTGGTACTATACTCTGAATGAAACGACCTGTGTGTGTGCACGATGTCCAGAAGCTTACTAGTTGCTTGGCCGCTTTAAGTCGATTCATCTCTCGTCTCGGTGAGAAGGCATTGCCTCTTTACCGACTGATGAAGAAGTCAGACAAGTTCGAGTGGACTCCTTAAGCTGATGCAGCGTTTGTAGAGCTAAAAGCCCTGCTTTCCACCAAGCCGGTGCTTGCTGCCCCAATCAGTGGAGAGCCTTTGCTGCTTTACATTGCAGCCACGGGACAAGTCGTCAGTACAGTACTTACGGTCGAGCGGGAAGAAGAAGGAAAAGCCTTTAAAGTTCCGCGCCCAGTATACTATGTTTCTGAAGTTTTGACCCCATCAAAGCAAAGATACCCTCATTACCAGAAGCTTGTATATGGGATTTATATGACCACGAAGAAGGTTGCTCATTATTCTCTGACCATTCCATTACAGTAGTTAGCGACACTCCATTGTCAGAGATTCTGCTCAATAGAGATGCAACCGGTCGAGTGGCAAAATGGGCGATTGAACTCCTTCCCCTAGATATCAAGTTTGAGGCAAAGACAGCCATCAAGTCCCAAGCAATAGCGGATTTCATCGCCGAGTGGACTGAGCAGCAACTAACGACTCAAGTTCACTCGGAGCATTGGACCATGTTCTTTGATGGTTCTAAGATGTTGAATAGTTCCGGTGCTGGGGTAGTGTTGGTATCCCCCCGGGGAGATAAGCTTAGATTTGTGCTCCAGATTCACTTTGATTCATCCAATAACGAAGCAGAATATGAAGCACTCCTTTATGGGTTGCGTATGGCCATTTCACTCGGCGTCCATCGCCTCATGGTCTACAGCGACTCATATTTGGTAGTTAATCGGGTGATGAAGGAGTGGGACGTCAGAAGTCCAACCATGACTGGTTACTGTAACGCAGTAAGAAAGCTGGAGAAGAAATTCGAGGGGTTAGAGCTTCATCATATACCCCGACTGAAAAATCAAGCGGTTGATGATTTGGCAAAAATAGGTTCCAAGAGAGAAGCCCTTCCCAGTAATGTGTTATTGGAACACATCCATACACCATCAGTTCAAGAGGATCCTTTCACCGAAGAGGCCCCGCAGCCAAAAAGTGCCATGGTTTCGACTGAAGTTGAAGTTCCAGCTGTGGTCGGCCTGATCATGGAAGTTTTGGTCGTCACTCTCGACTGGACGGTGCCGTACATCGCGTATATCCTAAGGAAAGAGCTCCCAGAGAATGAAGAAGAGGTTCGACAGATCGCCCGTCGATCCAAAGCCTTTACTGTGATAAAGGGACAGTTGTACAGGGAAAGCGCGACTGGAGTCGGTCAGAAATGCATAACACCCGAAGAAGGTCAGATAATTCTTGACGATATCCACTCGGGAACCTGTTGTTATCATGCATCCTCCCGGACCATTGTGGCTAAAGCATACTGAGCGGGATTTTACTGGCCAAGGGCGAATGAGATGGCGAAGGAGATAGTCGACAAGTGCGAAGGGTGTCAGTTCTATTCCAATTTGTCGCACAAACCCGCTTCAGCCTTGAAGACCATTGCGCTCGTCTGGCCCTTCGCTGTTTGGGGATTAGATATGGTTGGACCACTGAGAACCGGCTGGAGCGGCTTCACCCATGTACTGGTTTTTTTAGAACCGATGACAGTGGGAGAGGATCCCACTGACTTTAAATTAAATAGTTAAGGGGGGTTAGTACAGTCTCAGTACAATCCAGTTAGCCTACATACAGGAACTACATATGAGAAGGGGGGGGGGGTTAGAGATCACAAGGGAGCACAACTCTTACAAAGCAGCAACTAGAGATAAAATGAACGTGGCCGACTCTGGCTTGGCCCTATGAACCAACATAGCAAAGTCAGTTTTGAACCTGCTCTTCCAGGATCTGAAAGTTGCCTGAACCCCTCTAAAATGCTTGTCATTTCTTTCCTTCCCGATCCCCCAGGCCGCCACAGTGAACACCTCCATGAACATTGGCCCACCCCAACCAATTTTGCCAGCGTGTAGCAAATCTAGCATGTCGCCAGCCATCGGCCATTGGACCCCTATGCTATCCCAGCATCTCCGGCTGAAGGGGCAGTTGAAGAACATGTGTTCCACATCCTCCTCAGGTGGGTTTTGGCATAACAAACAAGTGTAGTCATTATCTTGTATCTTATAATGCCTTCTCCTCAACATATTTCTAGTGTTTAGGCGGCAGTCGACAAGTTTACTAATTGTGAATTGAAGCTAAGCCTATAAAGAACCTTGATGCCAGCACTGCTATCAGCTTCATCAGAGAGTTGATATTCAGATATGGAGTTCCGCACAACATCATCACTGATAATGTGTCAAACTTCAATACCGACCAATTCAAAGCATTTTGTGCTTCTCAAGGCACTCGAGTCGACTACGCTTCCGTCGCCCACCCCCAGTCGAATGGACAAGCAGAAAGAGCAAACGGCTTAATTCTCAAAGGACTGAAACCCCGGTTGATGCATGATCTCAAGCACGCAGCAGGCACGTGGGTCGACGAACTTCCTTCAGTTCTTTGGGGATTGAGGACCACTCCTAATCGGTCGACTGAACGAACTCCGTTCTTTCTTGTCTATGGAGCTGAAGCCGTTCTGCCGAGTGACTTGCTTCACAATGCACCCCAAGTCGAGCTCTACTCTGAAGATGAAGCAGAACAAGCCCGACAGGACGCATTCGACCTTCTAGAAGAAGAAAGAGAGATGGCCATGATCAGATCGACTATCTATCAGCAAGACTTGCGTCAATTCCATGCCAGAAACGTGAAGAGTCTAACCTTCCAAGAGGGAGACTTGGTCCTCCGAGTGGATCAACAGAAACCGCACAAGCTCGCTCCTACTTGGGAAGGTCCCTTCATCGTCACCAAAGTTCTCCACAATGGAGCGTAACGTCTTTACAATGTCGATCACCAGATTGATGAGCCACGAGCCTGGAATGCGGAGCTGCTCCGCCCCTTTTACACTTAAGTACTCACTTGGGTGAGATGTAATAAAAAGTACCTTTGTAGTTTGTTTATCAAAGACAAGAGTGTTATAATTTTCCCAGTGATTGTTGTTGCTTTTGTTTACGTGAGAAATCCCAAGTGGGTGGCTTAGCTGCGAATCCGTTTCGCCTAAGTTTGTAAAAAAAATACCTGCCGAGTGACGAGCAAGCCTCTTACTCGGGGGCTTAGCCGCGAATCCGTTTTCGCCTAAGTATTTCAAAAATCCTACCGAGTGGAGGGCAAACCTCCCACTCAGAGGCTTAGCTGCAGTCCAGTACTCGCCTAAGTGTTTAAAAATCCTACCGAGTGGAGAGCAAACCTCCCACTCGGAGGCTTAGCTGCAGTCCAGTAATCGCCTAAGTGTTTAAAACTCCTACCGAGTGGAGAGCAAACCTCCCACTCGGAGGCTTAGCTGCAGTCCAATACTCGCCTAAGCATTTGAAAATCCTACCGAGTGGAGAGAAAACCTCCCACTCGGAGGCTTAGCTGCAGTCCAGTACTCGCCTAAGTGTTTGAAAATTCTACTGAGTGGAGAGCAAACCTCCCACTCGGAGGCTTAGCTGAAGTTCAGTACTCGCCTAAGTGTTTAAATTCCTACCGAGTGGAGAGCAAACCTCCCACTCGGAGGCTTAGCTGCAGTCCAGTCATTGCCTAAGTATTTAAAAATCCTACCGAGTGGAGGGCAAACCCCCCACTCGGAGGCTTAGCTGCAGTCCAGTACTCGCCTAAGCATTTGAAAATCCTACCGAGTGGAGAGCAAACCTCCCACTCGGAGGCTTAGCTGCAGTCCAGTACTCGCCTAAGTGTTTGAAAATCCTACCGAGTGGAGAGCAAACCTCCCACTCAGAGGCTTAGCTGTAGTCCAGTACTCGCCTAAGTGTTTAAAAATCCTACCGAGTGGAGAGCAAACCTCCCACTCGGAGGCTTAGTTGCAGTCCAGTACTCGCCTAAGCATTTGAAAATCCTATCGAGTGGAGAGCAAACCTCCCACTCGGAGGCTTAGCTACAGTCCAGTACTCGCCTAAGTATTCGAGAATCCTACCGAGTGGAGAGCAACCCTCCCACTCGGGGGCTTAGCTGCAGTCCAGTACTCGCCTAAGTATGAAATCCGCAAGGACGATGAGGTGCAGGTCGACTGCCACCTTCTCCTTCGGAGGTACGCCACAAATACAATGTGCGCTCTGCAAGGACGACGAAGTGCAGGTCGACTGCCACCTTCTCCTTTGGAGCTACGCCACAAATACAATGTGCGCTCTACAAGGACGACGAGGTGCAGGTCGACTGCCACCTTCTCCTTTGAAGCTACGCCACAAATACAACGTGCCCTCCTTCCCGATCTGCAAGGACGCAGGTCGACTGCAATCTGTGCTTCACGCCCACCTGCAAGAGCGATGAGGTGTAGGTCGACTAGATTCTCCATGTCAGAGCTGCGTCACAAGTACTAAAAGTATAGTCCGAGTGAAGAACAAAACTCCCTCGAAGACAAATGCAAGCATATTCAACGATAAGCCAAGTTTAGGTAACATCCTTCGGGTTCAGAAGTGCTCAAGCATCAAGCCTATAAAAGTTTAATCGGTTACAAAATCACTTGGCATTCCAAGGCAAATTTAAAGTGTGGCATAGAAGTTTTTCTTACTCCTCGGGTGGAGGACTGGAAGGCACGACAAACTGGTCCAGGTCGATTCCATCAGCAATCCGAGTGGCAGCAGCAATGAAGGTCTCCATGAAAGATTAGAAGTCATGCTTCTTTGTATTGGCCACTTTGAGGGACGCCAGCTTGTCCTCTCGTGCATCCTTGCAGTGAACACAGACCAGAGATAGAGCAACATCAGCACCACACCTGGCAGAAGACTTTCTCCTTTCCTGCACTCGGCCTGGAACATCATTCAGTCGAGTCATTAGGGACTCGAGGTCATTTTGGAGCGTCTCTCCCGGCCAGAGCGTCGTGTCGATTCGCGACACCACAACCTTCAATCGAGCAAGGTAGTCAACCACACCAGCAACACGAGACTCCAGTCGGAGCACGTTCATGGCAGCTTCGTCCTTCACAAGAGAGTTAATGGGGTCCAAGCCTGTCTCCACTCGACTGGTCTCCTCCTTGAAGTTCTGGCAGAATTATGTAAACACAACTCAAAGATAAACCAGTAGTTCTACGATAAGTTGATGATTGCAAGTCAGTCGGGCAGGAGAGATTACCCTCAAGCATGATGAATAACTTCTTGGCGAGCCTTCCCCGATAAGCCTCCAGATCATTCTTCTTCCCCACCAGTTCACCAGCCTTGTCATTCAGAGCTATCTTGTCATTCTTCAGACGATTGACTTCCTTGTTGGCCGCGTCGAGAGGAGCTTTCAGATTAGTGTTCTCCTCTTCAAGTTTACCGACTGAAGCCACCTTTTCTTCCGCAAGCTTCTCTTGTCCAAAGCCGCCTTCTACGCCTCAGCAAGGTCGTGGTCCTTCTTCAGAGCCTCCTTCATTTTATCTACAAAATAACAATGAGATCAGAATCAAGAGTGGGCAGAAAGATAAAGACGGTTGTCAAGTTCTCACCAATCATACCTTTTGCCTCGTCCTTCGCCTTCTTAAAGTTTTCCTGAACAAGCTTCAAGTCAAGGTCGAGCTGGATATGTTTGTTTTCCAACTCAGTATAGCAGGCCACAAGCTCGCAAGATTTCTGCGAAGAGTCAGTCGACAGACATCAAAGAGAGGTTGCTTCCGAGTGACTAAGAGAAAAATTGTAGCATTTCTAAGACTACAGCCGAATCAGAATATTCAACAGTAGTCTCAGGGACTACACCCAGTGGGTGCACTCAGCGTGCCCCCACTGGTTTTACCGACTTGGTCCGATCAATCGACCGAAAGATACATAGAGGTTATGATCGAAAACCATAGCTAACTTCCAGCATTCAGCCATGGTCTCATCATGATCAACCAAAAAAAATAGATTCTTCAGACTACAGTCGACTGCTAGCAGTCCACCATAGTCTCGGGGACTACACCCAGTGGGTGCACTCAGCGTGCCCCCACCGGTTCCAAGATTCCATTCGACGTGGTCCGACCAGACCGAGTGAAGAAGTTAGAGTGAAGAAATTCAAAACAAGAAGACTACAGTCGACTGCGAGCAGTCCACCGTATTCTCGGGGACTACACCCAGTGGGTGCACTCAGCGTGCCCCCACGAATCCAAAAGTTCAATCGACACACGCAGTGGGTGTACAGAATCAAAGATCTTCGAAAAGAAAGTCTTCAGATAGCATATCCTAACAGAACAAGCGGTGATCAACTAACTTGGACGTTGCTCTGAAGGGCTGAGCTAGCATCATAGGCCGCTTGGCTGGCTTCCCGGATCGCTTTCACCTGCTCCATCATGATCCCCGCCTGGCGTATAGCCTCCTTAGCAGCACCCACTTGGTCCTCTAGGACGTGGTGTGTAGAAAAAAAGGAGGGTGGGTCGGCAGTCGACGACGAAGGCCGGGCACTCGTCAGCGGCACAATGAAGGACACGGAGTTCCGAGTGATGTTGCCACCCTTTGGAACTAATGTCTCACGCACTGATGCAGTCTGAGGAGTCTTGCCAGCCGACGCCTTTCTGTTCCTCCTCGACCTCAGTGGCGCCTCATCGTCATCATCAGGGAGATCGATGACATGGGGAGGAACTACAAGAAAATCCAAAGTTAAAATCGAAACTCCAATCGACCAAAAGTAAAGCTGCAGAGAGAGTACCAAGGTTGGAGGTGGCACCATCTTCCATTTCCTGGTCTTCATTCTTGGTGGAGGTCTCAGAGGTAGCAGCACTGCAGATTTCAGAAACCAGTCGGTTAGTACATGAGTCGACCAAGAGTTCGTCCATGCTAAACAAGGAAATACAAGTTCTGTTGTTACCCGAAGATAGTAGCGATGGCCATTCCCATCTTGGGCAAGGCCTTCGGCGGTTTTGATGGTGCCTCTCGTGGTTGCTTCGACTGTTTCTCAGTCAGCGCCGGAGAGCCCGCTCGAGGGCACTTTGACGATTGCCAAACAGGCGCAGTCGCTTTGCCTCGCTCACTCGCGGGATCATGGATGAGCTTGGATCGCCTTTCTGCGCGAGGAGGATCGACTTCCTCCTTCTCCTCCTCGTCTTCACTGGAGCCATCGTCATCTTCTTCCTCCTCATCATTAGATTGCCACTCCTCACTTTCGCCCCCGCTCGCCTCTTCCTCCTCGACCTGTTCTTGCTCCCCGTTGGGCATCGAGTACATCTAGTGGTGGCCTAAAAGACAACAAACAAATCAGAAGTCAATCGACTGACTTTTAACAAAACGGAATGAAGAAAGCAGGATCACAGTCGGAGATACAGAATCGGACCTTGTCTGGTTCATATGATTGGTCGAGTGGAGGAATCCTCCTGGCTCCTCGGGGGTTGTCCTTATTCCCTGTGATGCTCGCCAACCACCTCTCCAGTGTGGCTTCGTCAATTTCCTCCTGGTGGATCCGAGTGGTGTCCTCCGTGCCAGAATACAACCACATCAGGTGGTCCCGAGCTTGAAGCGGCTTGATGCATCGTCAGAGGAAGACGTCCAAGAGGTCCATGCCGGTCACCCCGTCACGGGTAATCTGGACAACACGTTCGACCAGTACCTTAACCTGCGCCTTCTCCTCCGGGAGCACCTTCAAAGAGGAAGGCTTCCTCACTCGGTCCATGGAAAAAGGAGGGAGTCCAGTCGACTGCCCTGGTGTCAGCTGGTCTTTGCAGTAGAACTAGGTCGACTGGCATCCACGGACCGAGTCGGGAAGGATCATGGCCGGAAAAGCACTTTTCCCCCTCATTTGAACCCCAAGGCCCCCACACATCCGAATCACTTGTGTTCTCTCATCACTCGGATTGGCCTTTTTCACCGTCTGGGAGCGACAGGTGAATATGTGCTTGAAAAGACCCCAATGAGGCCGACAACCCAAGATATTCTCGCACGAAGACACAAAAGCAGCGAGGTATACGATGGTGTTGGGTGTGAAGTGGTGGAGTTGTGCTCCAAAGAAATTAAGAAATCCCTGAAAGAAAGGGTGAGGTGGCAACGAAAACCCATGGTCGACATGGGTGGCCAAGAGAACGCACTCACCCTCCTGAGGCTGCGGCTCGGACTCCTTCCCCGGGAGCCGCGCCGATCCATGGGGGATCAGTCCTCCATCGGCCAGGTCGTCAAGATCCGCTTGACGAATCGTCGAACGGATCCATTCGCCCTGGATCCAGCCCTGCGGCAGGCCAGCCCTCGAAGAAGACCTGCCTCGACTAGTCGCCCTTCCCTTCGCCTTCGCTGTCGCTTTCTTCGCCCGCTCCAAGGCCGCCGTTTTCTCCTTCACCATCGTCGCTAGCGAGACGCGCACGGAGCAGCAGCGCTGGGACGGAAGCAAGCGCGGCGGATAAATCTGAAGAAGAGGGAAGGAAATGAGGGTGCACTGTTCAAAAACCCCCGTCCGGCGCCTTATATGGGGTTACTTCCGAGTGACTGACTTGTAGGCCCGGGCGATCCTGTCAAATCCCGCAACAGTCACGCGCGTGATACGTGGCGAAAAAGGTGGCACGGAAATCAAGGCATCCCTGCCTTATCCCGTCCGATTACTGCGGCCTCCTCCGCCCTGCGCGCTTCCCGAAAATACGAATCCCGCTAAATCCGCGAGCTGCAGAACAACTCGTCAGATGGAAGATCTCCTTCGCTCTGTCGTTCGGAGTTCTCTAAGTAAAAAAACTTCACTCGACGGATACAAAGAATGGATCAAGGCGACTTAATAAGAAGTTGGTGCCGTCACCTAAAGTTCGTTGATCCAGAACAAGACATACGCATAGCACGAAAATGGGTCAGAAGTATGTTCAACCCCTTTCCCACTCAAACCACGATCCATTCGGGGGCTAATGATGAAGCTATGTACCTAGGGTAGGGTCATGGACCTGTCCAAGATACCCTCCCCAAGGAAACGTTCCACTCGACGGACTCAAAGCCACTCGACCATGAAGCCATCCACTCGACAACCAGGAGACCTAACGTCACTCGGCAGGGAAACGGTCGGTCATTAAGTAGCCTTTATGGTCATCATGGCACTTTATGTGTATCGTTACTAGTAACGACCTACCTTAATGTACTTTAAACCCTACATAACTGAGGGCCGGAGGGGTCTGGCGAACTCTATATAAGCCACCCCCTCCTAAGTGTAAAGGGTTCACACCCCTGTAACTCATACACACATAATATCAGTCGACCGCCTCTGGGATCCGAGACGTAGGGCTGTTACTTCCTCAGAGAAGGGTCTGAACTCGTAAATCCCTTGTGTATACAACTACTCCATAGCTAAGATCTTGCCTCTCCATACCTACCCCCCTTTCTACTGTCATACTTAGAACCACGACACCAGTCGCACTCCCCCGGGCGGTTTTCGTCGTCCGAGTACGACATTTCTGGCCTATGTACTAAAAAACCTAAATTAGAGCATTATTATTAATCACGGGTTGACTATCGGTGATGGTACGTACCTCCTCCTTTCATTCCCGAGTGCATTATTACACCAAATTGTCTAGCACACGGGAATGAAGGAGAACTTTTCCAATATGAGCATTCAATAAGCAAAACCAAATCATAAAATAAGCAAAACCAAATCATAAAATAAAGTAGTATTCAATTTAGCATGCATTCAATTATAAGAAAAAGTACATCATCTCTTGTGTCCGTACATCGTTGAATATTATCACTAATATAGCATCACTAATACAGCTAGAACCGTAGCGCCCGACGGGTATCGTCGCGGGCGGTGGACAACCAATGAATCTGCCAGGTATTGTCGAACCTGCCCTCCAATTAACCATGTAGCGACGGACGTGCTCGTCCTCCTCGCTGACACTGTGACGTACCACCTCCGCGGTGTCCGGAAGCCTCGGCATCGTCACTGGCCCACGCGACCGCCACCAAACAAGTATCGGGTCAACAACGGGCTGCTCTCTCACCAACCTACATCCCCCGAAAGGTAGCACCTCCATGTATCGTGTCGTCAACTACTAAGCACTTACTATAAATAAATAATGTAGTACTTACTAAAAACAAACTACTTCTATATATAGTTAAATAAAGTAGTTTTATTAATTAAGTCAACTAGTTCAACTACTAAGCACTTACTATAAATAAATAAAGTAGTACTTACTAAAAACAAACTACTTCTGTATATAGTAACATAAAGTAGTTTACTAAATCAATAATTATATTAAACACTTTCTCTTCTTATTTTTTTCCTTTTTCCTCTATTCTAAATATTAACATATTCATAAATGACTTATATCATTCACAATTTTCCTGTACATACACAATAAATAGACAAAGAAAATACTATGAACAAAAAAATCATTAAAATTCTATGAACAAAATTACAACACAAAAAAATCATAAAAATTCTATGAACAGAAAAAAATCATAAAAATTCAACAATAATATTCGATCTTTGCATATATATGAACATACAAACATGCATATTCAACAATAATATCACCAAAAAAATTTATTCACAGAAAAACAATGTAACACATTATGAACAAATTAATTACACAATATGAAAAAAAATCTAACAAAAAAATCTATGAACTACACATCTAAATTATTACACCTCTAACAAAAAAATCTAAAACAAATCTAACAAAATTAACTACACATCTAAATTAACTACTACTAACGTCAAATTAAATTAGTTGCTCATGGCGACGGCGACGACGAGGTGCGGCGCGGGGCGGGGCGGCGTGGCGACGGTC
>NC_057803.1:728738778-728739566 GCF_018294505.1 Triticum aestivum | reverse complement strand
GGCGCGGGCCGGGGCGGGGCGGCGCGGGACGGCGTTGGGGCGGCGCGGGACGAGGGCGTGACGAGGGCTGGCTCGGGCAGCCTGCCGGCGTCGGGGATGGATTCTCCGTCGTCGGGGGAGAAGAGGAGGAGAGATCGAAGTGGGGTGGGCGGTTCTGAAATTTTCCTAAATGCTACTTATATAGCAAAGGCATTGGTCCCGGTTCGTGGCACCAACCGGGACCAATGCACTCCTTTAGCCCCGGTTGGTGCCACCAACCGGGACCAAAGGCCTCTTTTCAGCAGCTCAAAGGGCGGGAAACAGAGACCTTTGGTCCCGATTGGTGTCACAAACCGGGACAAAAAAGAGGCATCGGTCCTGGGTGGTGCCACCAACCGGGACCAATGCACCCTTTAGTCCCGGGTGGTGCCACCAACCGGGACCAAAGGACGTGTGCTGGAACCGGCGCGGTGCGGTGCTATGTTTAGTCCAACCTCGCTAGTTGATAGGGGCTCGGAGTGGTTTATAAGCCCTGCCGAACTAACCACTTTGAGCTCCTCTCTACTGCAGGCTTACGGGCCTAAAATCACTCTCTGTGCTTGTGGGCCTATTGGGCCTACTGCGGGCCTGCATCCTGGCCCTAGTAATGGGTTTCTAGTCGTATGCAGGCCGTGGTGGCCCTGTAGGTGGCACTTTTTATTTTGATTTTTTCCCAGTTTTTTTGCTTTCTTTTTTGTTTCTAATTACTTATTTATTTTCTTTTATGATAATTCTTTTTTCTATTAAACTTTGAAACAAAATTCTAATTA
>NC_057803.1:728733357-728737698 GCF_018294505.1 Triticum aestivum | reverse complement strand
TAATTACTTATTTATTTTCTTTTATGACAGTTCTTTTTGCTTTTAATGTTTTGAACAAAATTCTAATTACTTATTTATTTTCTTTTATGATAATTCCTTTTGCTATCAAACTTTGTAACAAAATTCTAATTACTTATTTATTTTCTTTTATGATAATTCTTTTTGCTTTTAATGTTTTGAACAAAATTCTAATTACTTATTTATTTTCTAATGCATTGGTCCCGGTTCAAGCCACCAACCGGGATCAATGGTGGTGGGCCAGGAGCGAGGCCCATTGGTCCCGGTTCGTCGCACCAACCGGGACCAAAAGATCGAGACGAACCGGGACCATTGGCCCACGTGGCCCGGCCGGCCCCTGGGGCTCACGAACCGGGTCCAATGCCCCCATGAGTCCCGGTTCTGGACTGAACCGGGACTAATGGGCTGACCCGGCCTGGATCAAAACCCTGTTTTCTACTAGTGTATAGACATATTTTAGAGTGTGGGTTCACTTATTTTGCTCTGTACATAGTCCGCATTGGAATATCAAAAAGCCTTATATTTAGGAATGGAGGGACTAGGTGACATGGGATAAAAAAAACTAGTTAAATTCCTATTTCGAGATTTTATTATAGGTGTTTGGTTAGGTCCGGCCACTACCTAACTCGTCAAAGTTTAAGTACTTAAGATTTAGGAAAGCATTTGAGTTATATGATAAAGGATCGGCTGCGTAGGCTAGAGGTGTTAATTAAAGATTGACCATCCAATGCACACTAGCTAGTACTAGCATGTGTATGTGCTGGCATACGACGGTGAGGTAATGTTGCCGTCTGAACATGTACACACAATTACTCCCTCTGTAATAGATATGTAAGGGAGTACATTGTTAGCTGTGTTGTATATACATGATTGCACTTGATTGCCAATTGGCACGTGCACCATGTTACCTCTTTGTATATTGCACATGAGTACAGTATACACTGCCTTAATCAACCAGTAGTTGCAGCGGCCATAAACGCTTAATTATTGCCTTTTGTTAACTCTCCCCATGGTCATCCATGGTTTGTGACAGCCAGCTTATACGCTAGTACTTGGTTAATTAAGTAAATTGCGTCGTTGTACTTCCATTGTCAATCGCGTGACACATGCGGGTAGGCTGGTTGGCAAACACAACACAATCAAGGGTAATCAAATTACTTAGTGTTTAGTAATCCAAGCGCGTCTCCATCACGTCGCTGTCGCGTACTGCATGATTTATATCCCGTTATATGGGACGGCAACACAATACTAATAGAAAAAGGGCAATTGACCTGGTTCGTAAGGGCCCTTTATCCCGGTTTATGAACCGGGACTAAAAGGTCGTTATTAATGCCCTTGACCTTTAGTCCCGATTCTTACACGAAGCGGGACAAATGCGCCTCCACGTGGCCGTTGCGGTCAGCCCAGGCAGGGGGACCTTTGGTCCCGGTTGGTGACACCAACCGGGAACAAAAGGCATCCATGCATCAGCATGTGGCTGGAGCTGAGGTTTTTTTGAAAGGGGCTGGTTTAGGTGTTAATTTAGGTTGTTATTAGCTAGCTAATAGAAAGAAGTATCCTCTCTTATATATCTCCGTGCTTGGTTTACCAATTCTACTGCTATGCCAAACCTTAAGACGACTTAGATTGAAGTGAAAGCAACAGGTGGTGCATGTCGAAAATAATACTAATCCTAACTTGATCAAGTTTGGATTGTACTACTTTCGACATGCACCACATGCATGTTGCATTCACTTCAATCCAATCCATGTTCATTTCACCTGCTGATATATAAGAACTCTTCATGCTCGCATCATGCATCATGATATATAATAACAAGTCCTACTAATTAATCATCATCATACAACTTCTACTCGTTATTAATAACAAGTCATACGATCATCATCCTCATAGTCATCGAACCAACCCTACTTAATTGTTTTTAGCACATGATCATCAGTATTAGGTAGGACCTAATTAAATACCGTCTTTAACGTAAAATAGAATAAAACAGTATAGACACTGACTCTCCATTATGGAGAATGGAGATCATTTTATCTCCAATTCTTGCACTCCGCTTCCTTTTGCTTCCAAGAACCTCCTTACGAATGTCCATACATTTTTTCCATTCTTTGATCGTTATGTCTCCACTTCTTTTAGAAATCTGGTATGGACAGTTGAGATTCGTAGGATGACCTGGTTGTATGTTCAAAACATCAAGGCGACCATGCGTATATATCAGATGAGGCACACAATAATTCGGGATTATCTGTTGAAAAACATAGTAATAACTTCGTAGTTAGCAATGATGTACTAGTTTTAGAAGTATGCAAAAGATGCACGGATGTCGTAATTGTAAAAATGCTTACCAGGGTATCTCCATGGTAGTTATCGTAGTTCAACACATGCACTAGTGGCACGTATTGACCATAATGTTGAAGAGTTCGATTGTAGATATTGTAATTCTCAAGATCAGTACAAAATGTGATTAGATGATTTTTCTCCTGATAAGTTAATTTGGTACCATCGGTGTAGTGGGTTTTGTCTACCATCTTCCGCATATTCTTTGAACAATGAAAATAAACGGTCAATGGAAATAAGCTGTCAACTATTTTGAAAAAAACAATATAAATTACTTAATAACTATGTTTAGGAAGCTGACATAGAGGAAGAATTGGAAGCGTATCAACAAGGACCCAAATGTCCATATTGTCTTGCTCGATTTTAGGATCACCAAGATCCATGGTGACAAGCATACCCTCATCAAAACCATACATCTTGCAAAGTGCTTCTCAATTTTTGCAAGCAAAATGGGTTACACTCTCAGAAATGTATAACTTTACTTCAAAATCCACACCATGATGGGTCGTTAGGTGAATTCTCTTTGTTTACATACTTTCATGGTCTTCAGAACCCATCCTCTCCAAGACATAGCGTCTTTAGCATGGGATAAGCTAGTCGAATTGGAAAAGATGAAAAGTACACGTTGAAATAGTTGAAGTCGTGCTTAATTAATTACGAAAAAAAACCTTGTCGTCGTTGCGTACCATTTCAACATCGAAGGTCTCCTCGAGCTTAATGCTGAAGCGCTGATCATCGTCCAGCTCAAGGAACCTGTCGCACATACCTCGGTCATCGTGGCACCAGTCGCACTCCCCTGGGCGGTTTTCGTCGTCCGAGTACGACCTTTCCTATGTTCATAATTCAAATATTAATCTTGTACAATTAAATATTAAACTCGCTACCCCCACGAGGACTCATATTGACATGGAGATTTGGCTGGTCTCACCTCGAGATCGGAGGGGGGTCGGTGACAGGGACGACGGCGCAAATGATTGAGGGGGCTCCTAGATTTCTGTAAAAACAAAAACCCTATAAGCTATCAAGTAATCAAAAGCATACGCCTTGCATATATAGTGCTCTCCAATTTTAGCATTCAAAGTAAGAGTACTTTTCCAATTAATTTGAGCATTCTCAATAAGCAAAACCAAATCGTAAAATAAAGTAGTATTCAAATTAGCATGCATTCAATTATAAGCAAAACTACATCATATCTTGTGTCCGTACATCGTCGAATATTATCACTAATACTCCTCGAATACTATCATACATATAGCATCGCTAATACAGCTAGAACCGTAGAGCCCGACGGGTATCATCGCGGGCGGTGGACACCCAAAGAGAAGGAACCATCACAGGATCATAGCTCCAGTGAGATCCATGAAGAACCTGCCTGGTATTGTCGAATCTGCCTTCCAATGCAACCATGTAGCAACGGACGTGCTCGTCCTCCTTGCTAACACGGTGACATACCACCTCCGTGGTGTCCGAAAGCCTCGGCATCATCACTGTCCCACGCGACCGCCACCAAACATGGATCGGGTCAATGGTGGGCTGGCTCCTCACCAACCTACGTCTCCCGGAAGGTAGCACCTTCCAATACCAGCCCAGCGGAGCCCAGTCCCGGACATGGCCCATCTGATCAAGCCGGCCTCCTCCGCCGAGTCGACGACGAGGATGCGAGATAGGCATCGTCGACGTCGATGCGGGAATAATTGCTTGAACTAAAAAAAATAAACTAGTAAAATAAACTACTTCTATATATAGTAAAATAAAGTAAGTTTTTATTAAATCAACTAGTTCAACTACTAATTAAGCACTTACTATAAATAAAATAAAGTAGTACTTACTAAAAATAAACTACTTATGTATATAGTAAAATAAAGTAGTTTTATTAAATCAACTAGTTCAACTACTAATTAATCACTTACTATAAATAAAATAAAGTAGTACTTACTAAAATAAACTAGTAAAATAGTAAAAATAAACTTGTTTAACTAGTTC
>NC_057803.1:728670785-728732811 GCF_018294505.1 Triticum aestivum | reverse complement strand
CTCCACTCGCAGGCTGTGTTGCCTCCTCTCCACCTCCTTCCACCCTTGGGGCGGCGCCTCCCCCTTCCTCTGTGAATGCCGACCACCCCTTCTCCACATCCTTCCGCCGCCGGAGCCCACCCCAGCGCCCTCAACCCCCTCCAACCGCCGGGGCACCACGCGGCCATTGAGGGATCCGGCTGCCACTGGCTCCCGGCGAGGCCTCCTCTGCCGGATCTGGTCGCCACGACCATCTGTGCGGCCAAAAACCGACGGATCCGGCCGCCAACCACTGCTCACCGCCCCTGCCCCTTCCTCGCCGTCATTCCATGCCGGTGGATCCGACTCATGCTGCTGTGCACTGCCCACCTCCTCTGCAGTTTACTGGCACTCGTGCTGCTACTCGTCTACGAGACCCTGGCCTCGTCCCCAACCAGGTGATGGTCCCTGTCAGACTGTCCTCCCCCGACCAAGCTTTTCCTCCGTCGAGCTCGCGGCAGACCGCGCGGGTGTAGTTCGCCCGTACTTCCTGACGTGGTTAGGTTGCCCCGGTACTGCAGTGCAGTCCCTTCCATCGTCCAAGACCCTGCCAGCCGCCAGGCCTCACCTCTCCTTACCCCGGTCCATGCCTAGCTCCACCGCAGCCTGTCCCCTGCTGTAATCCAAAAGCAGTCCCCGACGGTTGATGCAGCACGACGTGTCTCTGCTGCATCATTAACGAGATCCGTCATGTCCTTCGGAGGAGCTTCCCGCCTCCCCTTGTAGTCCAGGCGCTCCGGGCTTGCAGTGCACCGGGGAACGCGATGCAATTTGTCACCGCAAGCACCGGCCTCCGGCGTCATCTCCTCCTCTTCATTTTTTTTGCTTTTTCAGATTTCACTTGGGCACAACACTTTAGTTCGCATTGGGCATCAGTGTGGTGCAGACTCGTGGTCAGACATGCAATCAGGTGGCACCGGCGAGTTCATTTCGGTGCTCGCCGCCATTGTTCATTGCATTTTTTTCGCAGTCCCCCCTGGCCGTGCAGTTTACTCAAAGAAGAGGTTTGCTTTGTGCTTCATTAGTGTTTTGTTTGCGTCAATGTGCAGTTTACTCAAGAAGAAGTGCGCCCAATAAGAAAAGAGAAGAGAACATCAATGTTCATTTTGTTGTTTATGAGAAAGGCAGATAGAAAAAGGGCACTGCCTAGTGCTGAAGTTCCATTTTGTAGTAAGAAAAAATGGATGGTAATTTTGCATAAGCAAGTCTTTGCCTAGTGTAGTGTAGTTGGGTACTCCGTCGTTGATTCTGCTATGTGCTAGATGGCTGTGTAGCTGTGTAAAAATAATGAATGGACATGTATGTTTTGAAGCTCACTTCATTCTCTCACGAAGTTTGCCATAAAACTCCTTTGAGGTTCACTCGGTATTTCGAAACAAAAACACCGCAGAAGAAGCTCGCTACTCATTACAAGTAGTGTGTTTGGTCCTCGAATGTGGTGCACTTTTGAGAGTGATGTCGCTCACTTGCGTCTAGCATGAAAAATGTGAAAAATTTAGCGAATCAACAAAAAAGTTTCACTTCGATATATGATGTGGTTCACTTGCCCTAGTCTCTGCGGTCTACTCTTGTTCATAAAAAAGTAAAAAAACAACAAAAACTTGTCCGACAAAAGAAATTATGCAGCTCGCTTCCCCATCCGATGCTGTGCGGTTTTCATTCAGAAGCAGTGCGGTCGTCCGTATGACGTTGTTCATCCCGTAAGTGCAAAAAAAATGTTACGAAAGTGAAAAAAAGTAATGCGGTTCACTTTTTGGTACTGTTGTGGTTCATTTACACCCGATGTGAAGTGCACTCTACTTTCCCATTCTTGAAAAAATCACGTTTGAATAACAGAAACCATGCAGTTCTCTTACTCGTGTGATTCAGTGCGTTTTTTCGTCAGTTGCAGTGCGGTTTTTAGTCGGATGAAGTACCCACGTCGATTTGGGTGTCGCGAAAAACAGAGTGTCCGCTTTTCGGTAAAATCGAAACTGCTCGTAAACCGTAAGGAATTAGAGAGAGCGTTCTACATGAAAAAGTTGCGTCTCGTCGACATCTTTCTAACGGCGTATGATTTGAATCATTTCGAGCAGACGTTCATAACAATTTCGCGAAAAAACAGCCGCTATCTCTCGACGTCAGCCGCACGATTTTCAAAATTAACTAAAAACATTAAGGAATCTCAAAAACATTTCAACATACGACAGTTGCGCCTTGTCCATAGCTTTCCAATGGCGTATCATACGTCTCGTTTCAACAAACGGTTAGAAAACTGGAGCAAAAACAGTACCAAAAGTTTCAAAAAAATTGAAAAACAGAGTTCCGCCATTTAGTAAATTTGAAACTGCTCTTCAACCGTAATGAATTAGAGAAAGATTTATATATAAAAAAGATGCGCCTCGACGATATCTATCCAACAGCATATCATTTGCTTCATTCCGACAAGCGGTTGAGAAAAAAACGTGAAAAAATGCTCGCTGCCACTCGTCATCCGCCGCATTATTTACAAAACTGCTCTTAAACCGTGTGGAATCTCGAAAAGTGTTCAACATGTCGAAGTTGCGCCTAATCCATAGCTTTTCAATGGTATATTATACGTCTCATTCGGATAAACGGTTCAAAAGTTAGAGCGAAAAAAGTACCGAAAAAATAACGCGTGCAGTTTTTTCCAACGAGAAGATCACTTGTCTCTGTTGCAGTGCTCGTCGTCAAAATGATGCAGTGTGCTTCTGTTGAGCGTGCAGTGCCGAAGTGGTGTGCAGAATAGTTATTCTGCTCATATATACATAAATTGACTAAAAAACATCTAATTCAACTAATCTAAAATACATGGTAAAACATCTAATTCAACTAATCTAACTAATTTTATTAAACACTTACAAGTATATATACATGGAAAAAATACATATATGAAAAAAATGGAAAAAAGAGGATCCGGGGCGGCGGCGGCTCATAGCGGGGCCGACCGGCGACGGCGAGGGCGGGGGCGGGGGACGGCGTCGGTTTGCAGAGGATCCGGGCGGGCGCGCGGAGCAGGGCACGGGCGACGGCGACGGCGTGGGCGGCGGACAGCGACGGCGTCGGTGTGGGCTCCGGGGCGGGGCGACGGCGATAGCATCCGGCAGCCTGGCGGCGTCCTCTCCGCGCGCATCGTCGGGGGCGAACTGCAAGATGCAAACCAAAATTTTCACAAGTGTGCCTTATATACATGAAGCTTTAGTCCCGGTTCTTGTCACGGACCGGGACAAATGCCCCTCTTTTGTCCCGATTGGTGCCACCAACCGGAACCAAAGGCCTCTTTCAGTAGCCCAAAGGGCGGGAAACAGAGACCTTTGGTCCCGGTTGGCGGCACCAACCGGGAGAAAAGAGGGGCATTGGTCCCGGTTGGTGCTAAGAACCGGTACCAATTCCTCCCGTTAGTCCTGGTTGGTGGCACCAACCGGGACCAAAGGTCGTGTGCTGGCGCAGTGCGGTGCTATGTTTAGTCCCACCTCGCTAGCCGAGAGGGGCTCGGAGTGGTTTATAAGCCCTACCGAACCAACCACTTCGAGCTCCTCTCTACTACAGGCTTATGGGCCTAAATTCACTCTCTGTGCTTGTGGGCCTATTGGACCTACTGTGGGCCTGCATCCTGGCCCTAGTAATGGGTTTCTAGTTGTATGCAGGCCGTGGTGGCCTTGTAGGTGGCACTTTTTTTATTTTTTTCCAGTTTTTTTTGCTTTCTTTTTTGTTTCTACTTACTTATTTATTTTCTTTTATGATAATTCTTTTTTCTATTAAAGTTTGTAACAAAATTCTAATTACTTTTTTATTTTCTTTTATGATAATTCTTTTTGCATTTAAAGTTTGTAACAAAATAGTTCTTTATGACAATTCTTTTTGCTTTTAATGATTTTGAACAAAAAATGAACTCTGAAAAGGTTGAAAGTTGTCATGGTATCATCATTTCACCCACGTAGCATGTGCAAGAAAGTTGAGAGAGTTACGGCAAAAACTGGATGCACTTCGTGTACAAAACAGACGATCTCTTTCGAAGTATCACATTTCATACGGAAACTCGTCTGTTACAAAGGGATTTCATTTTTTAAAACTTATTTGAACTCCTGACTTTTTGTGTGTTCAAAATGCACCATTCAAACCCACATCATCAAATTTCAACCCTTTGTGACTTCATTTGTTATTTTTCATGCATTTACTGATTATTTTGAGCTATAAGACCCTGAAATTGAAAATCATTTCAAATGAACTCTGAAAAGGTTGGAAGTTGGCATAGTATCATCATTTCATCCACATAGCATGCGCAAGAAATTTGAGAGGGTTACGGAAAAAACTGGATGCACTCCGTGTACAAAACGGACAATCTCTTTCGAAGTATCAGGATTTCATACGGAAACTCGTCTGTTACAAAGGAATTTCATTTTTTAAAACTTATTTGAATTCCTGACTTTTTGTGTGTTCAAAATGCACCATTCAAAGCCACATCATCAATTTTCTTCCCTTTCTGACTTCATTTGTTATTTTTCATGCATTTACTGATTATTATGAGCTATAAGACCCTGAAATTGAAAAGCATTTCAAATGAACTCTGAAAAGGTTGGATTTGGCATGGTATAATCATTTCATCCACATAGCATGTGCAAGAAAGTTGAGAGGGTTACGGCAAAAACTGGATGCACTTTGTGTACAAAACGAACAATCTCTTTCGAAGTATCAGGATATCATACGGAAACATGTCTGTTACAAAGGGATTTCATTTTTTTTAAAGTTATTTGAATTCCTGACTTTTTGTGTGTTGAAAATGTAGCATTCAAAGCCACATCATCAATTTTCATCCCTTTCTGACTTCATTTGTTATTTTCATGCATTTACTGATTTTTTTGAGCTATAAGACTCTGAAATTGAAAAGCATTTCAAATGAACTCTAAAAAGGTTGGAATTTGGCATGGTATCATCATTTCATCCAGATAGCATGTGCAGGAAAGTTGAGAGGGTTACGGCAAAAATTGGATGCACTTTGTGTACAAAACGGACAATTTCTTTCGAAATATCAGGATTTCATACAGAAACATGTCTGTTACAAAGGGATTTCATTTTTAAACTTATTTGAACTCCTGACTTTTTGTGTGTTCAAACTACACCATTCAAAGCCACGTCATCAATTTTCATCCCTTTCTGACTTCATTTGTTATTTTTCATGCGTTTACTGAATATTTTGAGCTATAAGACCCTGAAATTGAAAAGAATTTCAAATGAACTCTGAAAAGGTTGGAATTTGGAATGGTATCATCATTTCATCCATATAGCATGTGCAAGAAAGTTGAGAGGGTTACGGAAAAAACTGGATGAACTTTGTGTACAAAACGGACAATCTCTTTCGAAGTATCAGGATTTCATACGGAAACTTGTCTGTTACAACACACATTTCAAATGGACTATGAAAAGGTTGAAAATTGGCATGGTATCATCATAATAGTTGTGGAGAGAAAGTCTTCACTTTTTCTTCGCTTGTGTCCTTTCCCTATTGCGCCGTAACCATGGATAACCTTCATCATTTATCAGGATGCTTGGGTCAGCCTTGACTTTGAAGGGAGGAATTTCATGAAACTTTTCATAATTTTAGGACATGTCTGTCTTGCCCTCCACTCCCACGATGTCCCTTTTTCCTGAAAGAACTATGTGGCTCTTTGGCTCGTTGTATGATGTATTCGCTTCCTTATCTTTTCTTTTTCTCGGTTTGGTGAACATGTCCTTCCACTACTAGGGAAAACCCTATACACAACAATCTTAGCAGCAGCGCGGCTCAAAAACGAGCGCTGCTGCTAATTAGCAGTAGCGCGGGTGTGTAAAACCCGCTACAGACAAGCGTTTAGCAGTAGCGCGCTTGGTGTTACCCGCGCTGCTACAAATATCGACCGCCAGTGCCCCTCAAACTCCATTTAGCAGCAGCGCGGTGCCGCGTACCGCGCTTTGCTAAAGCTTTATTAGTAGCGCGGTTTTTCAGAGGTCACTGCTGCTAATTTTCAAATTGGACACACTTTTTGTCCCGGTTAGCAGTAGCACTTCTGCCGAAAGTGCGCTGCTGCTACTTTCTTATCAGCAGCGCATTTTACGTCCCGCGCTACTGCTAATCCGCACCAACCCACCACCTTTTCCCCACCCGTCCCCTCCCCTCCCCCTCCTCTCTTCCCTTTCCCCTACCTCCCACATCCTCCCACTCCCACTCTTCTTCTTCCTCAACACTTCTCCCCCATTGCTCTCCCTCTTCTACCTACCTTTCTCTCTCTTCATTACTCCTAGCTAACTACACCATCTCCATTAATGCATCTCCTTTCTCTTTTTCCTCCCCCCTCCACTAGTTGAAGTTGTCTCCTCCCAAATTACGTAGCTAGGTAGATGTAGCATTTAGTTAAGTGACCTATTTGCCCCCTAACTAGATCTATCTTTGTCAAGAAGAGCTTTGTGCACTTTTGATCTTCCTACATCATCATCTCATCACCATGTGCTCGATCTCGAGATAGAGGTGATTAAAATTTCATGCTTTTGCAAAATGGAAATATGTTTATGTGTGTGTGATATGTTTATGGAAATTGTGTGTGTGGCATGAGTTGACGCCAAATTGTGCTTTTGAGTTGCCTATGTTTTGCCGAAATGTTGATTTATTTCTGTTTGAGTGAATTCCGGGCAAACTCTAGATATATATATATATGTCCTATTTTTAAGGAACGTCATGCCGAATTTTTGTATGACTTTTATGCATGCATGCATTTTTATAATCAATTTTTTTAATATTACCGTGAAGAGTTGACGATGGTTAGTGGAACGATGGTGGACAGGTGGTTACCATGCAGGACATGAAAGAAAATAACCGGACACAGGTTTTATGTCCATCTCGAAAATGCAAAGGAATAGTTTGGCTCGACCCCCATGACGATGGTCGTGTCGAAGTGCACCTGCTCATGACTGGTTTCATGGATGGCTATACTCGGTGGATAATTGAAGATGAGGATGACGATGTTGAGGATGCCGACGGGGCAGGCAATGATGACACGGGGCAAGATGAAGAGATGATCGATAATGGCGACGGGGAAGAGGCCAGACATGGTGGCGGAGAAGGGGCCGGACATGGCGGAGGAGAAGGGTCCGGACATGGCGGTGGAGAGAACGATATGGACTCCACGCAGCAGAGTCCGTTCGTACTAAGTTCAGTCGTGCGGGACCCTCATGTTCAAGCATTGCTTCGCAAGGAGACGAGTACTGAGAGAACTGCTTCTAGAGAGGAGGCTAAGCTTGAGCAACTGGTGGTAGACTCGAACACTCCATTGTACGATGGTTGCAATCCAGGTGACCCGCTTGAGTTTCACGCTCCAACTCCTAAAGACGAAGGGCTAAAACAAATGGACCGACACTAGCCTCGATGAGCATCTCAAGTACCTAAAGGATGTTCTTCCCATGGGTAATCTATGTCCAAGTAGTGTTGATGAGGCCAAGAAGATCGTGTGCCCTCTTGACCTGCCACACGTTAGATACCATGCATGCATCAACGATTGCATAATTTATCGGAAGGAGCACGCGGAAAAAACAAGCTGTCCGGTGTGCAATGCTTCTCGATACAAGAAGGCCGGGAAGAAACGTCCCCAGAAAGTTGTATGGTACTTACCGATCACTCCCCGTCTCCAGAGGTATTTTGTAGATTCCAAGGAAGCAAGGCTAATGTGCTGGCACGCAGAGAGGAAGAAGCCCGACGATGGAGATGATCCGAAGCTGAGACACGTCAAGGATGGAAGCCAGTGGAGAGTGTTGAACAACTTCTATCGGTATTTTGAATGTGATGCAAGGAACATCGTGCTCGGCGCGTGTATCGATGGCATGAATCTGTTTGGCAACCAGAACACCAACCATAGCACATGGCCCGTGTTTGTATGGATGTACAACCTCCCCCCTGTTTGTGCATGAAATCGAAGTACATTCACATGACCATGCTTATTCAATGGCCGAAACAACCAGGAAATAAAATTAATTTGTATCTTGGGCTACTTCAAGACGAGTTAGACATGTTATGGAAAACACCGGCCAAGACATGGGATGCCAGCAAAGGCGAGTATTTCAACATGAGAGCCGCGCTGATCACGACAGTGCAGGACTATCTCGGTTATGGATATGTGGCAGGCCAGGTGTGCCATGGATATTGCGGATGCACGTGGTGCATGGATGATACAACGTCTCAGCAGCTAATGTCAAGTAAAGATGGCGGGTCTGGGAAAATCATGTACATGGGGCATCGAAGATGGCTCGAACAGGGCGACCCTGGAGAAACCGTGGAGAACTATTCAATGGTCACGCTGAGCATCGAGGACCTCCGCGTAAGCGGAGCAGTGCCGAAATCGATGAGCTGTTGAAAAACTGGAAGGAGTGCCCCGCGTCGGGAAAGACGATGAGAAAGGCGCCGGAGCCGCTGCTGAAGGTATGGAAGACGAGGTCTGTGTTTTGGTACTTGAAGTACTCGCACAAAATCGATACACCTCATCGCCTTGATCAAATGCATATTTGTAAGAATGTCCTTGAGAGCTTGCTCGCGACACTGATGAACATGTCGGATAAAACCAAGGATGGGCCGAAGGCAAGAAAAGACTTGAAAGATTTGAAAATCAGGGAAGATCTGCACATGCTGCCCCATAAAATGTCAGACGATACAAACACGGAGACAGAGGCACGGGAGAAGAAGGGCAAGAAAATAAAGAAAGAGGATTATTGCCCCCCTTCTTGCTTCACCTTAAGTCAGGCTGAGATCGATCAATTCTTTAAGTGCCTTACTGGAGTCAAAGTTAGTTCTGGTTACTGTGGCAAGATAAGCAGATATCTAGACACGGACAAGAAAAGGTTCAGCGGGATGAAATCCCATGACTGTCATGTGATGATGACGCAGATACTACCTGTTGCCCTTAGAGGGATAATGGACAAGCACGTCCGTGACATGCTTATTGGTCTCTGCAACTTTTTCGACGTCATCTCTCGAAAGTCGATCAGTGTGAAGCAGCTCCGAAGGCTACAGGAAGAGATCGTTGTGATACTGAATGAGCTTGAGATGTACTTCCCGCCCGCGTTCTTTGACGTGATGGTGCATCTGTGTGTCCATATTGTGGATGAAATAATAGACCTGGGGCCGTCATTCCTGCACAACATGATGCCGTTTGAGAGGATGAATGGGATCATCAAAGGATTCTTTCGTAACATGTCCCGTCCGGATGGAAGCATCGTCCAGGGCTATGTGACACAAGAGTGCATCTCTTTCTGTGAGAATTTTGTATATGGTGCAGACCAGCCGCCTGGTGTGTTGGTTTGCCCGTTAACAAGCACGATGGGAGGCTCGAAGGAGAAGGTCACTGCAACGGTCACAGGGAACTGCATGTGGCATACTCAGATCAATGCAGCAACTTTGACAGAGCAAACTTGCTAGTGCTACAACACCTAGACGAGGTAGATCCTTTGGTGGCACTGCACAAAGAAATTATCGCAAAGAATATCGTGACCGGGGGGTATGCAGGACGGACGCCAAAGTTACTAAAGATCACAACTCCACTTTCCTGCATTGGTTCAAAGAGCATATTATTGCTAATCCCCCAGAGGAGGGCTCTAAGGACGGATTGCTCATATATGCCTTAGCACATGGCCCCTCGCCCAACCTCGTAACCTATTAGGCATATGATATCAACGGATACACATTCTACACGGAGGCCAAAGATATGGACAGTGATGATCAGAACTCAGGGGTGACGACGGAATGCATGACCGGCTGCGACAACGGCGCAACTGATCGATTTTATGGAAGGGTCGAGGAGATCTAGGTGCTCGACTACTCTGGACTGCACAACATGATGATGTTCCGTGTCAGATGGGCTAAGAATGTTGAAAGAGAAAACCGGATTTTCACTACCATGACTACACCCGATGCCAAGAGCGCTACCGTGAACGCTATCGCAAAAAATGAGCCATGGATACATGCTAAGCACGTGACACAATGCTTCTTCATAACCGACACACGCAATCCCAGCCGTGTTGTCGTGAGGAGAGGCAAAAGGAATATCATTAGAATGGACGGAGTCACCAACGAGGAAGACTATGATCAGTACGGCAACCCAATCAGGGAAGATGACGATGATGATGAAGTATACGTCAAAAGAAGAATCAATACTACATTACCTAAGAAAAATCGTACTCCATGGAAAAGGCAAAGTTACAATGAGGGGCTCAATTATTCTTCGACCAACAAGAAGGGAAAGAAGCTGACTAAAAAACGAAAACATCAACGCAGAGGAACTGTATGTTATCGGTCAAATGATGTAATATATATATATATGTTCCTATTTTGTATACACACTTAGCCATTATTATGCACGGGTCCAATGATGTAATATATATGTTCCATTTTTTATACATATTTAACCGTCAAATGATGCAATATATATCGCCTACCCTTCGTTCTCTGCTCTCGGGAAATAGAAGTGGGAGAAAATAAGTGGGAGAAAATAAAGGAAAAGAAAAAGGAAAACTGGTTATAGTAGTAGCAGTTTTCTGAAAAGAGCTATAGTCAAGCTAGCAGTAGCGATTTCCATAGAAAACCGCTACAGCTACTTAAGGTAGTAGCAGCGTGTTTGGTCTAAACTGCTACAACTAGTGAAGTTAGTAGCAGCGCGTTTTGCCTAAACGCGCTACTGCTACGTCCACTTAACTCAAAATTCTCAATCTCCCTGCTTCATCCCGCCTCTTTTCCCCCAAATCCCCACTCTCTCTTCCCCCGTCGCACCGCTGCGCCCCGGCGCTTGCCCCTGACCCCGGCAGTCGCCCCCGACCCGGCCCTTGCCCCCGACCCCGGCGCTCGCCCCCGACCCGACCCTCGCCCCCGACCCCGGCGCTCGCCCCCGAGCCGGCCCTTTCCCCCGACCCCGACGCTCGCCCCCGAACCGGACCTGGCCCCTGACCCCAGCGCGCTCGCCCCCGACCTGTCGGTCGTCGCCTCCCTCCTCTGCTTCCTCCCCTCCTCGCCCCTGCACCCTCTGTAAACCCCCATCCCCTCTCTCTGCTAGCTAGGGTTCTTCGGTTAATTTACTTAGGTTTTAGTTAGGGCATTAGGTTAATTAGGTTATCTATTTAGTTATGAATTTAGCTAGGTTTTAAAATGGGACATAAATTTAGGGTTAAGCAATTGTAGTTAAAAGGAAAGGCTGCATTTAAGAAATTGTCCAAATCAACATCCCTTGTTAAAGCAAATTTAGGTAGGCTGAATTTATATGCAAATTTGAACTAGACATGTGATATGTGGATATATATGTCATGTTTCGGACCTGTCATGTTTGGAATTTGAACATGTCATTTGGACATGTGATGTTTTGGTTTAATTTTGGTAAATGATCAGAGTGGCCTATGTTACGCCGGAATGTTGATTAATTTCCGTTCTGGTGAATTTCAGGTGCTCGATATGTCCATTTTTTAGCAAAGGTCATGCTGAAATTTGCCGTGAATTTTGGCATGATTTGTGCTAGATAGTTGGCATATCGAGTGCTGGCACATAGATTTCTTTTTTATGTCATTTCTCATTTTTTCATACTTTTAGAAATAAACGAGGACACTTAATCATAGGAAACAAGTTGAACAACGAATAAACTGGGCCTTCTGACCAAGATGCAGACGAGATGGATTATGAGGGTGAAAAAGAGTACCTCAACTATTTGACTGCTAAGCAAGGTTTGTAGGTCGGCTTCGATGATGGTACTGACGCCGACATCGACACCGACGGCGCTGGCACTGATGGCGCCGCCGAGACCAGTGGGGAAGATACCGGCGGGGAAGGTACCGGCGCCGATGCCGCTACCGAAAAGAGGAAGCATAAGAAGGAGAGGATACAAAAACCTAACAAACTAGGGATTGTACGACTTGTGATCACAAAGATGGCACCTGGCAAGTTTGAGCCATTAGAGCTGGAAGAACCTCGCAAGTGTTATGGGAACCAAGTAGGATGCATTCTAAGGAAATGCGCGAGCATCAATGACGATGACTTAAGGAGTAAAGAACATTTGACGCAGTTGCTCCTAACGAAGTTGCACAAGAGATTCAGGTTCCCCGACCGGGATGATAACATAGAACACCCGTGGGATGATCCGAAGATGGAAAAGATTAACAATCACGCCATGGGCATGTTCAGCAATGATTTGGCCTCCTGGAAAGGGTGGGTGAAACGAGCTATTGAGGCTGAGGAACCCCTGTCCAAGATTTTGGAGGAAAATCCGACACTTATAGAAGAGGACTTCGAAAAGATCAAGGACACTTGCGCTACCAAGGCAGCCAAGGCTAAGGCTGCAAAATTCAAGAGCCTTCAGCAAAGGAACACGAGGAAGCATCGCCTCGGAAGCCGTGGATACCTCGGTAAAAGGCCCATATGGGATAAGGAGGATACGGAACGTGAAGCCGCGGTTCTCCCAGACCCCTTTGCGAAGTTCACCAACCCCTTGGAGCGTGACTTCATCAGGGCCCGCTACAAGTGGGACAAGGAGAAAAAGGTTTTTTACACGGACCAGATCACGAGGAAATTGATTAGACTACTAGAGAAGTATCACCAGCTTGCAGCCGAAAGCCCTACTTCTCTGATGAGGCCCAAATGGGACACCCCTCTCGACCGGGCCTTGAACGAACTTAAGGGACTCCCTTTGGGCCAGCGGCCGGAATATGGTCGTGTGCACGACGCTGGAGACGGCGCCACGTGGAAGGTGTTTTACAATGAGGGCCCGGAGGCCAAGAAGCAGCCGAGGAGAAAACTGAGTTGCTACAACAAGCAGCCAATGCAGCTGTAACTGCCTGCATAAATGATTTTGCTACTAACTTGGTTCCAACTATCATCAACTGGACGAAGGAAAATCCAGACAAGACGGTACATGATTTCTCGATGCCCAGTTTCTTCGGGAGCAACTCCATGAACAACAGCAACACCGCACCATCACTTTCTCACGCAACCGGGCCTCCTCTCGCGGTCGCTCCAGCTCATAGCAGCCCGTCCTCAGTCTCTGGCGCGCTAGGTGGGCCTTCGTCTTTGGCTGAGCTCGACGCCGTCACGGTAATTACATGTCGCACCAACATATATATATATATATATGTGTGTGTATATATATATATATATAGAATATTCCATTTTTGTTGCCTTTCGGATGTTTTACGCCACAGACATATGTGTTTGCAGGGCGAAGAAACCCCGTGCACCATACTCTACTTGATAAAAGTCCAGAAGGTCGACGTGGGAAAGGGGATGATATTGAACCCCTTGAAACCCATGTTCCACAACCAGCCAATCCCCGCTGGGCACTTCAGGGTTAGCTTGTCCAGTGTGAAATCGGGGCACGAGACTTTGCCTCCTCCAGTACAGCATGTGGGAGAGCACGACGAGACCCTGCCGTGGATTGGAAGCTACAAGGGTTGGGTGCTGCTATGGCCGAAGAATCTTATTCGTCTGGAGCCGGCCAAGAGCACACCAATAACCACACATCAACAAGCATGTGCGGAGACCTTCACCCCGCCTACGCAATTACCAGCTCCTGTAGTGCCGTGTGAGAGCGGCGGACGACGTGATGAATGGGGTGCAAAAGTAGTGGTTGATGTAATCGGTCCTGTAGAACAGAGAATGGATGATGAGTTGGAGGTCGACCCTATGGGTTTCCTCAATACAAACGTGTATGAGTGTGACATAGATATGATGAGTCAACAATATGACGAATCAGGCTATCAGCATGCTAATGAGGATATGGATGATATGCCCGGGAAAGAAGGTCGTTGGAAGGATTGCAAAAAGTCTCTCTTCATGAATTCCTTACAGGACACGCCTGAAGATGTCGCCTCAACACAGGCGCAACTATCCAGGGGTCGTACAGTGCTTAGCCTAGGAACCCTGGGCCAGGGGTTAAGGAAGGGTCTGGAAGGTGTGCCCAAGAAAAAGGAGAGGAAGAGATCGGGGAAGATAACTGCCTCCAAACAATCCAGAGCACAAAGCAGCCAGACGATGCATTCTGAAGAGCGTGTACCCGTGAAAGGTGCGGCCATGTTCCATCTCACGGGCGAGCCGATGCTACCGCCGAAACCGCTGGAGGTACTATCAGGGGATCTCAGGAGACTGCACGACCATGTGCTATCGACTCAGAAAAGCCTACTAGCCTTAAAGGATCCAGGATATCCGACATACACGGCTCGTGTGCCTGAGAGGGAAGTGCTACGTCGAGAAACGGCCCGGGGATGTGTTCTTCCTGCGGTTTGACCATATCTTTGAGATGTTTCTGACAAGGCGGCTCGATTTTACAATCATCTGCCTTTTTGCGCTACATATGAGCTCCGTCATCAAGAGTGAACAAGTCTCACAAATCTGTGTGGCGGATCCGTACTACATGCACGAGTCTTTCTTGAGTCTCGGTGACTTTGAGCGTGAAACTGCTAGGGAGTACCTCCAAAACTTCCTGGTACAGAATAAGGACCGGGAAATTGTCCTCGTGCCTTATCATCCAAAGTAAGTCAGTTTCGGACAACCCTTTCTTACATTTCAAGCATTCCTTCTCTCTCATACGGGGAATAATTTGAGGTGTCTTTTCCCCGCAGCAACGGGTGCGCCGTCCTTATCGGTCTTTACCTGCGAGTCTCCCACGCCGTGTATTTTGACCCTTCTAGAGACTACGAGAAAAAAGACTACACCAACATAATGAATATTCTAGATGATGCTCTCCAAGGCTTCAGTATTAGAGGTGGCCACATGCAGATTAGGAAACAAAGGAACAAGAAGATGGGTTTCATGCATAAAACTAACTTCTCCTGCAAAACCAAGCAAAAAGGATGGATTCTACATCGTCCATCTCATGATTCAGTTCAACACGGATCACCAAAAGCTTCGCATGAGAAGAAGAAATGATGATCATATCCACAAGTGGCTACAATCTCATGGAGAAGCAGATTATAAACTTCGAGATGACTTCTTTCGCATCCAAAGGAACATTGCGACGATCATCATGAAAGAAGTCGTCGATGAGAAGGGGATGTTCCACCACGGCCCTATATCGCAAGCTGACGTCCGAACTCGCATAGGCATGCAACGTCTAGACCTCACGCCGTTCAACAAGCTAGGGTCCATCTCGATGATATGGAAGGATGGAACTTCTAGTGATTTATGATGCCGATGATGATGATATGTGTCGGTTGAACTTGTATACTTTTTGTAGTGATGAAACTTTGTGATGTCAGTCCCTGCCGAACTTGCGTAACGCTACTTTGTTAGTTTGCGTATGATGACCTGTGTACCTCTAGTTAATTAGTTTGCATACTGTATGTTGCATCTAGTTGCTAACCCTTTCTTTTTCGGTGTTGCTCTAGTATATTTTGTTTCATATATATGATTGTACATCCTCTTCATGAACATGCATATCTAATAGGTACCTAGTTTCTTGATGGCGAGATGGAAGTGCTATGTCGTGTACAAAGGGAAGGTTCCGGGGGTGTACAACGAGTGGCCTGAGTGTCAAGCGCAAGTGAATGGGTTCTCGGGCGCCAACCATAAAGGCTTGAAAAGCCGACAAGAAGGAGAAGCTAGTTACTTGAGGTTCACGCTAACGCGAGAGAGGACTCGTAACCGCCGCCTCATGTACTGCATAGTTTCGCTCTCACTCATAGTGATAGCTCTTCTCGCGTATACCTTTGTTTAGATGGATGACGTTGTAGTTGCAAGTATTCGAGACTTGCATGTATCGCTATTTTTGAGATGATGACAAGATACCACTTTGTGATGGATGATGATTATGATGAGACTATTTGTATGTATATGCTATTATTACATTTGTGGTCTCGCAGGCATTTGTATGTGTATCATGATGACATTTGTATGTGTATCATGATCACATTTGTATGTGCTAAAAATTCTTCTATAAAGCCTATTCAAATACAAAACAAATATGCAGGAAAACATATATTAAAATTAGCAGTAGCGAGTGGAGAAAAGTTAGCAGCAGCGCGGTAGTATCAGTAGCGCACACACGGGAAGCGTGCTATTGCTATTAGCAGTAGCGAGCTCCACAGAAGAACGCTGCTTCTACTCTTGTATATCAGTAGCGCGGGCTGGCACGCGCTGCTGCTATGGTTTAGCTGTAGCGCCTTATTAGTAGCGCCGTCTACCGCGCTACTGATAACCCTAAAACCCGCGCTGCTGCTAGGCTTTTCCCTAGTAGTGTTCACACAGATAACTTGTGCCACATCATTGGCTAGGACGAACGGGTCGTTAGTGTAGCCAAGATTGTACAGATCCACTGTTGTCATTCCGTACTGTAGGTCTACCTGTACCCCGCCTCCTGACAGATTGACCCATTTGCACTTAAACAAAGGGACCTTAAAATCATGTCCATAGTCAAGTTCCCATATGTCCACTATGTAACCATAATATGTGTCCTTTCCCCTCTCGGTTGCTGCATCAAAGCGGACACCGCTGTTTTGGTTGGTGCTCTTTTGATCTTGGGCGATCGTGTAAAATGTATTCCCATTTATCTCGTATCCTTTGTAAGTCAATACAATGGAAGATGGTCCCCTGGACAACGAGTACAACTCAGCACAAACAGTGTTCTCACCTCTAAGATGTGTTTCCAACCAACTGCTGAAAGTCCTGATGTGTTCACTTGTAATCCGGTCATCGCACCGCTCTGGGTGTTTGGAGCGCAGACTGTTCTTGTGTTCATCGATATACGGGGTCACCAAGCTAGAGTTCATTAGTACCGTGTAGTGTGCTTGAGACCAATAATATCCGTCCCTGCATATTATTGAGTCCCCTCCAAGCGTGCCTTTTCTAGTCAGTCTCCCATCATACCGGCGATTTAGGGAGACCTATCTTCTTAAGGCCTGGAATGAAGTCAACACAAAACCCAATGACATCCTCTGTTTGATGGCCCATGGAGATGCTTCCTTCTGGCCTAGCACGGTTACAGACATATTTATTTAGGACTCCCATGAACCTCTCAAAGGGGTACATATTGCCCCTGCTAGAATGACAATCTCGTCAACTAAATGAACTAGGACGTGCGTCATGATATTGTAGAAGGATGGTGGGAACACCAGCTCGAAACTGACAAGACATTGCACCACATCACTCCTTAGCCTTGGTATGATTTCTGGATCGATCACCTTCTGAGAGATTGCATTGGGGAATGCACATAACTTCACAATGGCTAATCGGACATATTCCGGTAGAAGCCCCCTCAATGCAACTGGAAGCAGTTGCGTCATAATCACCTGGCAGTCATGAGACTTTAGGTTATGGAACTTTTTCTCTGCCATATTTATTATTCCCTTTATATTCGACGAGAAGCCAGTCGGGACCTTCATACTAAGCAGGCATTCAACGAAGATTTCCTTCTCTTCTTTGGTAAGAGCATAGCTGGCAGGAACTTCATACTGCTTTGGAGGCATGTCGTCTTTTCCATGCAAACATTGCAGGTCCTCCCGTGCCTCGCCTGTATCTTTTGTCTTCCCATACACGCCCAAGAAGCCTAGCAGGTTCACACAAAGGTTCTTCGTCACGTGCATCACATTGATCGAGGAGCGGACCTCTAGGTATTTCTGGTAGGGTAGGTCCCAAAATATAGATTTCTTCTTCCACATGGGTGCGTGTCCCGCAACGTCACTCGGAACAGATAGTTCGCAGGGACCCTTTCCAAAGATTACTTTTAAATCATTGACCATAGAAAGTACGTGATCACCGTTACGCATGGCGGGCTTCTTCCGGTGATCTGCCTCGCCTTTGAAATGCTTGCCTTTCTTTCGACATTGATGGTTGGTCGGAAGAAATCAACGATGGCCCAGATACACATTCTTCCTGCATTTGTCCAGGTATATACTTTCGGTGTCAGCTAAACAGTGCGTGCATGCGTGGTATCCCTTATTTGTCTGTCCTGAAAGGTTATTGAGAGTGTACTAATCGTTGATGGTTACAAACAGCAATGGGTGCAGGTCAAATTCCTCCTATCTGTGCTCATCCCACACACATACACTGTTTCCATTCCACAGTTGTAAAAGTTCTTCAACTAATGGCCTTAGGTACACATCAATGTCGTTGTCGGGTTGCTTAGGGCCTTGGATGAGAACTGGCATCATAATGAACTTCCGCTTCATGCACATCCAAGGAGGAAGGTTATACATACATAGAGTCACAGGCCAGGTGCTGTGATTGCTGCTCTGCTCCCCGAAAGGATTAATGCCATCCGCGCTTAAACCAAACCATACGTTCCTTGTGTCACGTGCAAACTCAGCCCAGTACTCTCTCTTGATTTTTCTCCACTGCGAGCCGTCAGTGGGTGCTCACAACTTCTTGTCTTTATTACGGTCCTCATTGTGCCATCGCATCAACTTGGCATGCTCTTTGTTTCTGAATAGACGTTTCAACCGTGGTATTATGGGAGCTTACCACATCACCTTCGCAGGAACCGTCTTCCTGCGGGGCTCGCCGTCAACATCACCAGGGTCATCTCGTCAGAACTTATACCGCAATGCACCGCATACCGAGCATGCGTTCAAATCCTTGTACGCACCGCGGTAGAGGATGCAGTCAGTAGGGCATGCATGTATCTTCTACACCCCCAATCCTAGAGGGCATACGACCTTGTTTGCTGCGTACGTACTGTCTGGCAATTCGTTATCCTTTGGAAGCTTATTCTTCAATATTTTCAGTAGCTTCTCAAATCCTTTGTCAGGCACAACATTCTCTGCCTTCCACCGCAGCAATTCCAGAACGGTACCCATCTTTGTGTTTCCATCTTCGCAATTGAGGTACAACCCTTTTTTGTGATCGTCTAACATGCGATCAAACTTTAGCTTCTCCTTTTGACTTTCACATTGCGTCTTTGCATCGACAATGACCCGGCGGAGATCATCATCATCAGGCACATCGTCTGGTTCCTCTTGGTCTTCAGCAGCTTCCCCCCGTTGCAGCATAATTGGGCACATCGTCTGGTTCCTCTTGATCTTCAGCAGCCCCCCCCCCCCGTTGCAGCATCACCGTATTCAGGGGCACATAGTTGTCATCGTCCTCTTCTTCTTCGCCGTCTTCCATCATAAACCCTATTTCTCTGTGCCTCGTCCAAACATTATAGTGTGGCATGAAACCCTTGTAAAGCAGGTGGGTGTGAAGGATTTTCTGGTCAGAGCAAGACTTTGTATTCCCACATTTAGGGCATGGGCAACACATAAAACCATTCTGCTTGTTTGCCTCAGCCACTTGGAGAAAATTATGCAGGCCCTTCATGTACTCGGAGGTGTGTGTGTCACCGTACATCCATTACCGGTTTATCTGCGTGCATTATATATAATTTTGTGTGTCAAAAGTAATAAAATCAAACAAGTATCTATCTAAAGTAAGAAAATCAGACATGTATCTATCTAAAGTAAGAAAATCAGAAAGAAAATAAGAACAAAAGTCTCACCATGGTGGTGCCGGCGACGAGATCGGCGTGGGCGATCGACGGCGGTGAAAATAGGGACGGGGCGTGACGGATCGCTAAATCTAGACAAATCTTGTGAAAAATGGAGCTTTGAGGTCGAGCTTCGAGAGGAGAAAGCTTAACTATTATGGCTCGGACATTTCATCGAACACCTCATGTGCAAAGGAGGTGAGGTAGAGCACCTAAATGCCCTCCCCTCCCCGGCCAGAAAAAACAACGCACTGTGGAGTGCTCTGCCGCGGTGATGGGTATATATAGGCAACTTATTTATCCTAGTGCATGGCAGGAACCGGGACTAAAGAGAGCCTTCTATACCGGTTCTAGGCACGAACCGGTGCCAATGTCTGTGGGCCAGGAGCGCGGCCCATTGGTCCTGGTTCGTGCCTAGAACCGGGACAAATGGTTCCAGACGAATGCCCACGAGGCCCCGGCCGGCCCCCTGGATTCATGAACCGGGTCTAATGCCCCCCATGGGTCCCGGTTCGTGAAGAACCGGGACTAATGGGCTGGCCAGGCCCAAACCTAATCCATGTTTTCTACTAGTGCAACATGTTAGAGACAATATTTCCGTGTCTGCAGGGAGGATGTAGCTAGCTAGCCCAGAGCATTTACAACAGAACCCCTTAAACCCGTCTCAAACGTCCGGGCAGGCCGCCCGGTCATGAAATTTGGACCCAAACTGGCCTGTCAAACCACTCTCAGCCACCAGGGCTGACCGGCAACCCCTTATCCAGCTCAAGATGGGGGCGTCCGGGCACACCAGACACATCGGCCTGATGGCCTGGTCCCATTCGAAAAAGCTCGGAAACCCGGCGGTCCGACGAACGCCACGTCTGTCGCGGCGTCGAGCCTCTCCGGCTCACCGCCCAAGATGACATCCAGCTATTTAAGCCGGCCAGCGTCCCGCAACCCTAACCCATCCCCCTTCCCCTCTTTGTGCCGCCAGTCTGAGTCCTTCCACCTCCTCCCTCTCCCTCACCGATGCTCTGACCACGCTCCGGCACTTCACCATCGTCCGGAGCTGCATCGCTGCCGGGCTGCCTCCGGACTCACCGGAGCTGGAGGACAAGGAGGAGCAGGGGGAGGAAGAGGAGGAGGAGATGGCTCCGATGGAGGCGGAGGAACCAGACCAGTAGGTGCCGCCCCTTCAACATGGAGCAGGCGAAGGCAGAGTTCGCCGTTGCCCCAGTCTGACGAGATGGCCGAGCAGTAGGCCATCCTGGAGTCCATCCAGGATGAGGCATATGTGGAGGCCAACCGGGCGTTCCTCTGGTGGGAGCAGGCGGAGACCGATGCAGAGATAGAGGTGGAGGAGGCCGGAGTAGAGCAGCCGGAGATGTTGAAGTCTTATGTGGGAAAATTAAATATCCTACTGATTTTCTTGTTCTTGGTTCCCCGCAAGATGACTTTTGTCCCATTATATTTGGTTGACCCTTCTTGAATACTGTTAATGCTAAGATAGACTGCGAAAAGGATATTGTTACTGTCGGTTTAGGGTATATGTCTCATGATTTCAATTTTGCTAAATTTCCTAAACAACCCCATGATAAAGAATTGCCTTGTAAAGATGAAATTATTGGTCATGCTTGTATAGCCGTGACTCCTAATGATCCTTTAGAACAATATTTGCTCGACCATGAAAATGATATGTTTATGAATGAAAGAAGGGAAATATATGAAGTATTCTTTAAGAAAGGACCTATGTTGAAACACAATTTGCTTGTTGAAATCCTTGCGGATCATCCTTCACCCACGGGTGATCCCGTGTTTGAGCTTAAACAATTACCTGATACTCTTAAATATGCCTATCTTGATGAAAAGAAGATATATCCTATTATTATTAGTTCTAACCTTTCAGAGCATGAAGAAGAGAAATTATTGAAAACTATGAAGAAGCACCGTGCCGCTATTGAATATACTCTTGATGATCCAAAGGGCATTAGTCCCACTCTATGCCAGCACAAAATAAAATTGGAGAAAGATGCTAAACCAGTTGTTGATCACCAAGGACGGTTAAATCCTAAGATGAAAGAAGTGGTAAGAAAAGAAATACTAAACCATTTGGAGGTAGGTATAATTTATCCTGTCACTGATAGTCAGTGGGCAAGTCATGTTCATTGTGTCCCTAAGAAGGGAGGTATTATTGTTGTTCCTAATGATAAGGATGAGTTCATCCCTTGAAGAATTGTTACGTGTTATAGAATGGTAATTCATTTTCGCAAATTAAATAAAGCTAGTAGAAAGGATAATTACCATCTACCTTTTATTGATCAAATTCTCGAAAGACTATCCAAACATACACATTTTTTGCTTTCTAGATAGTTATTCTGGTTTCTCCCAAATACTATGTCGAAAGATCACGAAAAGACCACTTTTACTTGCCCTTTCGGTACTTTTGCTTATAGACGTATTCCTTTTGGTTATGCAATGCACCTGCTACCTTTAAAAGATGTATGACTACTATATTATCTGACTTTTGTGAAAAGATTGTTGAGGTTTTCATGGAAGATTTCTCCGTTTACGGAACTTCTTTTGATGATTACTTAAGCAAGCTTGATCGAGTTTTGCAGAGATGTGAAGAAACTAATCTTATTCTTGAATTGGGAGAAGTGCCACTTTATGGTTAATAAAGGTATTGTCTTGGGGCATAAAATTTCTGAAAGAGGCATTGAAGTTGATAAAGCTAAAGTTGATGCTATTGAAAAGATGTCGTGTCCTAAAGATATCAAATGTATAAAAAGTTTACTTGGTCATGCTGGTTTCTATAGGAGGTTTATTAAAGACTTCTCTAAAATTTCTAGGCCTCTCACTAACCTCTTGCAAAAAGATGCCTTTTGTTTTTGATGATGATTGTGTAGAAGCATTTGAAATACTTAAGAAAGCCTTGATTTTTGCACCTATTGTTCAACCACCATATTGGAATTTACCCTTTGAAATTATGTGTGTTGCTAGTGATTATGTTGTTGGTGCTGTTCTAGGACAAAGAGTTGATAAGAAATTAAATTTTTTCCAATATGCTAGTAAAACTCTAGACAGTGCCCAAAGAAATTATGCTACTACTAAAAAAATAATTTTTAGCAGTTGTATTTGCTTATGATAAGTTCCGACCTTATATTGTTGATTCCAAAGTAACTGTTCACATTGATCATGCTACTATTAAATATCTGATGAAAAAGAAAGATGCTAAACCTAGACTTATTAGATGGGTTCTCTTACTACAAGAATTTGATTTGCATATTATTGATAGAAAGGGAGCTGAGAACCCCGTTGTAGACAACTTGTCTATGTTAGAAAATGTTCTTGATGACCCACTACCTATTGGCGATAGCTTTCCTGTTGAAAAATTAGCTGTCATAAATGCTTCTCATACTGCTCCATGGTATGCTGATTATGCTAATTACATTGTTGCTAAATTTATACCACCTAGTTTCACATACCAGCAAAAGAAAAAGTTTTTCTATGATTTAAGACATTACTTTTGGGATAACCCACACCTTTATAAAGAAGGAGTAGATGGTGTTATTAGACGTTGTGTACCTGAGCATGAACAGGAACAAATCCTATGCAAGTGTCATTCCGAAGCTTACGGAGGACACCACGCTCGAGATAGAACTGCACATAATGTATTGCAATCCGGTTTTTATTGGCCTACTCTCTTCAAAGATGCTCGTAAGTTTGTCTTGTCTTGCGATGAATTTCAAAGAATTGGTAATATTAGTAGACTTCAAGATATGCCTATGAATTATTCACTTGTTATTGAACCATTTGATGTTTCAGGCTTTGATTAAATGAGACCTTTTCCTTCCTCATATGGATATACAACATATTTTAGTTGCTATTGATTACGTTACTAAGTGGAGTCCCTAGATTCTTAATGACTGATGGTGGTTCACATTTTATTCATGGTGCTTTTCGTAAAATGCTTGCTAAGTATGATGTTAATCATAAAATTGCATCTCCATATCATTCTCAGTCTAGTGGTCAAGTAGAAATGAGTAATAGAGAGATTAAAGTGATTTTGCAAAAGACTGTTAATAGATCTAGAAAGAATTGGTCCAAGAAACTTGATGATGCATTATGGGCCTATAGAACTGCTTATAAAAATCCTATGGGTATGTCTCCGTATAAAATGGTTTATTGAAAAGAATGTCACATACCTCTCGAGATAGAACGTACATAAGGCATAATGGGATATTAGAGAGCTCAACTATGATTTCAAACTTGCCGGTGAAAAGAGGTTATTTGACATTAGCTCACTTGATGAATGGAGAACCCAAGCCTATGAGAATGCAACATTGCTTAAAGAAAAAGTTAAAAGATGCCATGACAAAAGGATACAAAAGCGTGAGTTTAATGTAGGTGATTATATTTTGCTGTAAAACTCCTGTTTAATATTTTGCAGGAAAAGTTCTCTCTAAATGGGAAGGTCCTTACATTATCGAGGAGGACTTTCGTTCCGTTGCCACAAAAATCAACAACACCGAAGGCACAATCCCGAAGGTGGTAAAACGATCAAAGAATCAAACATTATATCTCAGGTAATCCCACAAATGTTCAAACAAATATAATTGACACCGTAACACCGAAGTAGTACATAAGGGACATTTTCCAGAATGTTTCATACTCTAAAAAGGAATAGGTATGTGGTATGGTAAGTAAACTGACTCCAAGACTGTTCAAACAACAATTTTTCTGTGTTTGGATTATTTAAAAAATTAGGAAAAATAAAAGTAGTCCGAAAGGGACACGAGGCATCCACGAGGGTGGAGGGTGCGCTCTACCCCCCCCCTGGGCGCCCCCTGCCTTGTGGCCACCTCGTGTGCCCTCCGAACTCCATTTTCTTGCACAATACTTCTTTTGGTCGGTAAAAAATCATTATATAATCTCCCGAAGGTTTTGACCACCGTACCATGACAAAATCTCCTGTTTTCGTTTTGAGATGTTTTCTGCTAGAGTTTTTCAAGGCCAGGCATCATTTCGTCCCCCTCCTCCAACAACGGGGGCGACGATGCTTGGCTAATGAAGATAGAGATGAAGCGAGAAGAACTAGGGGAAATCAATGAAGGTGGTACGATAAAGAAGGTCGCGGAAGACCAATTTTCGACAGTAGAAGAAGAAGACATCCTTCAACCTTACTACAATCATCTCACCCCTACTGAAATTGAAGCTTTCAAGATCATTGAAATAGTTCGCATACAAAACAAGTATCTCACGCGTGAAAATATTTTGTTGCAAGAGCATATCACCGCACTCAAGGGCATCATTCATAAATTGGAGCATCTCCTTCGCTCAATGTGTGGCACTACTTCATCAACAACTCCATCATCACTACCTCCGAAGAAAGAAACATAAATACATGGGTATGGGCACTCCCCTTGGCAACAACCAAGCTTGGGGGAGGTGCGCCGGTATCGTATCACCATCACTCCATCATCACTACCTCCGACGATGCTCTTTATCTTTTTTCTTAGTTCGATCCTTTTGGTTATACCTTGATCTAGTAGAATAAAGTTTTATTATGATTTATCTTTGAGGTTTGTTTTGATCTCTATCTTTTTATTCGAGTCCATGAGTTATATATATAATAATGAGTAGTTTTGAGTTGAGGGATTTGCTATCTTTCTATGATGTTGAGGGAATTAAAGAAAGAATAAAAAGAAATAAAAATATCATATTGATCATATGGAGAGTAATGACTTCACATATAAAGAGTATGATGAATAAAAGTTGTTGAGAGTTGACAAACATAGTTTTGGTCATCGTTGCAATTAATAGGAAATATTAAAGAAAGAGAGCTTTTCACATATAAATATACTATCTTGAACATCTTTTGTGATTGTGAGCACTCACTAAAATATGACATGAACTTTCAAAAAAAATATGACATGCTAAAAAGTTGATGTTTGACAAGGAAGACAATGTAATGAGTTATGTTTTCTTAAATCCGATAAGCTATATTGTCATGGATCATCCAACATGTTGAGCTTGCCTTTCCTCCTCATGCTAGCCAAATTCTTTGCACTGTTATGTCTCTGTCGTATCTACTTTTCCAAACACTTTTGCCCTTGTTTTGGACTCTAACTTGCATGATTTGAATGGAACTAACCCGGACTGACGCTATTTTCAGCAGAACTGCCATGGTGTTATTTTTGTGCAGAAATAAAAGTTCTTGGAATGACCTGAAACTCCACGGAAGTTATTTTTGGATTTAATAAAAAATATTGGTGAAAGAATTAACGCTAGGGGGCCCACACCATGTCCACGAGGGTGGGGGCGCGCCCCCTGCCTCGTGGGCCCCTTAGTGCTCCACCGACCTCAACTCTAACTCCATATATTCACGTTCGGGGAGAAAAAAAATCAGGGAGAAAGATTCATCGCGTTTTATGATACGGAGCTGCCGCCAAGCCCTAAACTCTCTCGGGAGGGCTGATCTGGAGTCCGTTCGGGGCTCCGGAGAGGGGAATCCGTCGCTGTCATCATCATCAACCATCCTCCATCACCAATTTCATGATGCTCACCATCGTCATGAGTAATTCCATCGTAGGCTTGCTGGATGGTGATGGGTTGGATGACATTTACCATGTAATCAAGTTAGTTTTGTTAGGGTTTGTTCCCTAGTATCCTCTACGTTCTGAGATTGATGTTGCTATGACTTTGTTATGCTTAATGCTTGTCACTAGGGCCCGAGTGCCATTATTTCAGATCTGAACCTATTATGTTTTCATGAATATATGTGAGTTCTTGATCCTATCTTGCAAGTCTATAGTCACCTATTATGTGTTATGATCCAACAACCCCGAAGAGAAAATAATCGGGATACTTCTCCGTGATCATCGTAGTTTGAGGAGTTCATGTATTCACTAAGTGCTAATGCTTTGGCCCAGTACTCTTTTAAAAGGAGGCCTTACTATCCCTTAGTTTCCATTAGGACCCCGCTGCCACGGGAGGGTAGGACAAAAGATGTCATGCAAGTTCTTTCCCATAAGCATGTATGACTATATTCAGAATACATGCCTACATTACATTGATGAACTGGAGCTAGTTCTGTCTCACCCTATTTTATAACTATTACATGGGGAATTGCATCCGACATAATTATCCATCACCTATCCAATGCCTACAAGCTTTTCACATATTGTTCTTTGCTCAGTTACTCTGCCGTTGCCACTGTTACAATTACTACAAAACTGTTACTGTTATTTTTGCTACTGTTACTGTTACTTCCATCCTACTTTGCTACTAAATAATTTGCTGCAGATACTAAGTTATGCAGGTGTGGTTGAATTGACAACTCAACTGCTAATACTTGAGAATATTCTTTGGCTCCCCTTGTGTCGAATCAATAAATTCGTGTTGAATACTCTACCCGCAAAAACTATTGCGATCCCCTATACTTGTGGGTTATCAAGACTATTTTCTGGCGCCGTTACCGGGGAGCATAGGTCTATTATTTGAGTCACTTGGGATTTATATCTACTGATCACTATGAAGAACTTGAAAGACAAAACAACTAAGATTTATCCGTCAACTATGAGGGGAGGTAAGGAACTGCCGTCTAGCTCTGCACTTGATTCTCCTTCTATTATGAGTAAACTTGCGACACCTAAACCTTCTTATTCTATTAATTCTGATATGTCGCATGTTATTGATGATGCCACTTCTGCTATGCATGATAGTTATGATGAAACTACTTATATGCTTGCTGTGCCATTAGGTGAATTTCTTGATGAACAACATGCTAGGGCTAGGGAGAATGAAAATTTTGAAACTGATAATATTGATGATAGTGATGATGAAGGTTCTCCCCCTAAATATGAATTGTAGGTTGTTCCTGAGAGTTATGTTATGGATGAATAAACTGCTAGAGATTTTCTTGCTTGCAATGATAGATCAGATCTTAAGAAATTATTAGCTAAGCTGAAACAAAAGTCTCTGAATGCTAGAATGAAACATGACCCCGCTTTTGCTACTTCACCTATCTTTGTTACTGATAAGGATTATGGTTTCTCTGTTGATCCTGAGATAATTACTTTGGTTGAATCTGATCCTTTTTATGGCAATGAATCTGAAACTGTAGTGGCACATCTTACTAAGTTAAATGATATAGCCACCATGTTTACTAATGATGAGAAATCTCGGTACTACTATATCCTTAAATTATTTCCTTTCTCATTAAAGGGTGATGCTAAAACATGGTTTAATTCTCTTGATCCTGGTTGTGTGCGTAGTCCCCAGGATATGATTTACTATTTCTCTGCTAAATATTCCCCTCTCATAAGAAACAAGCTGCCACAAGGGAGATATATAATTTTGTGCAAATCGAAGAAGAGAGTCTCCCACAAGCTTGGGGGAAGCTTATTCGATTACATAACGCTTTGCCTGATCATACTCTAAAGAAAAAGGAAATACTTGATATCTTTTATAATGGAGTAACCGATGCTTCCAAGGACCACCTGGATAGTTGTGCTGGTTGTGTTTTCAGGAAAAGGACAGTTGACCATGCTGAATTGTTATTGAATAATATGTTGACAAATGAAAATAATTGGACACTTCCTGAACTAACTCCTAAGCCAACTCCAAAGAAAAGAGGTGTTCTATTTCTCAGTCCTGAAGATATGCAAGAGGCAAAGAAATCTATGAAAGAGAAATGTATTAACGTTGAAGATGTTAAAAATTTACCTCCTGTCGAAGAAATACATGGCCTTAATATACCACCTATTAAAGAAATAAACGGTCTTGATAACCCAACACAGGTAGTGAAGGTAAACTCTTTTTATAGATATGATAAAGTTGAAATCCCATCTACTAATTAAGTTTGCTAGCCGATGCTTGGATGAATTGGATGATTTTATGGCTAAACAAGAAAATTTCAATGCTTATGTTAGTTGAAAATTGAAAAGTAATTCTTATATGATTGGACGCTTGAGTGATTATATGTCTAGAGTTAAGGGTGAACTTAAACTCACCAGTAAACATGCTTCGATGATTACCACTCAAGTAGAACAAGTGCTTAAGGCTCAGAATGAGTTGCTCAATGAATTGAATGATAAGAGAAATGATAATGCTGTTAGAGTTATGACTAGAGGTGGTAGAATGACTCAGGAACCTTTGTATCCTGAGGGCCACCCCAAGATAATTGAGCAAGATTCTTCGGGAAATAATGTTGATGCACCTGGTCCTTCTAAAAAGAAGAAAAAGAAAGATGATAGGACTTTGCATGCTTCTAATGAACCTGTTGTAGACACACCTGAAAATCCAAATGATATTTCTATCTCTGATGCTGAAACACAATCTGGTGATTAACAGGAACCTAGTGATAATGCTAATAATGATGTTCATGTAGATGCTCAACCTAGCAATAACAACGATATAGAAATTGAACCTGCTGTTGATCTTGATAACCCACAATCAAAGAATCAACGTTATGATAAGAGAAACTTTGTTGCTAGGAAGCATGGTAGAGAAAGAGAACCATGGGTTCAGAAACCCATGCCGTTCCCTCCTAAACCATCCAAGAAAAAGGATGATGAGGATTTTGAGCGCCTTGCTGAAATGATTAGACCTATTTTTTTGCGTATGCGGTTGACCGATATGCTTAAGACGAACCCTTATACCAAATACATGAAAGATATCATTACGAATAAAAGAAAGATACCGGAAGCTGAAATTTCCACCATGCTTGCTAACTATACTTTTAAGGGTGGAATACCTAAGAAATTTTGAGATCCCGGAGTACCAAGTATACCATGCTCCATTAAAAGAAACTATGTTAAAATGGCTTTATGTGATCTGGGAGCCGATGTTAGTGTTATGCCTCTTTCTTTATACCGTAGACTTGAATTAAATAAGTTGACACCTACTGAAATATCTTTACAAATGGCCGATAAATCAACGACTATACCTCTCGGTATTTGTGAGGACGTGCCTGTTGTTATTGCAAATGTTATTATGATAACATACCTTGTCATTCTTGATATTCTCGAGGACGATAGTATGTCGATTATCCTTGGTAGACCCTTTTTGAATATTGCAGGTGCTGTTATTTATTGCAACAAAGGCAATGTCACCTTTCATGTTTATGGTAATGAGCATATGGTACACTTTCTGAGGAAACAAAGTCAAGTTCACAGTATAAATTCTATTGGAAAAAGTCCATCAATTATTATTGGAGGTTTTGAAATTCCTCTTCCTACTGCAAAGAAGAAGTATGATATTCTTATTATTGGGGATTTTCATATCCCCGTTGAGGTAACCTAGTGTCATTTCAAAATTTCTCCGGTTTCATGCGATGTGGAATGAGTTTGTTAACAAGACTTGATCAACCTTGTTAGTGCATTCCTTTTAATGAGCATGAGATGGATGAAGTTAGAAGGCACAACTTTCTGTTCCCTCCTTTTAATTCCTGTTATTTAGAATAAATAAAATAAAAATAGTATATTCTGTCTGTTTTCTGAATTATCCATGCAATAAAAAATATCTCGAAAATAAAAGTTCTCGAAATGCCTTGCAAATTTAATATGATTTTTTTGGAATATTTGAGGATATCTGGCACTGAGAACGCATCAGAGGGAGCCAGCACCTGACCACGAGGGTCCATGGCGCGCATCTTGCCTCGTGGGCCCCTGGTGGCCCTCCACCACTATTTCCTGCACCCATGCTCTTCTTCTTCCTTCCAAAAAAATCACCAACCAGCTCAAGCACGAGTTCTAGCTCATTTTGCTGCCGTTTTCGATCTCCTTTCTCAAAGCTCCATTCACAAAACTGCTTTGGGGGATTGTTCTTTGGTATGTGACTCCTCCAATGGTCCAATAATTTTTGTTCTAGTGCTTTATTTATTGCAAATTCTTGCTGCTAAGGTGACCCTGTTCTTGAGCATGCATGTCAAATTTACTTGGTCCCAAGTAGTTCTAATGCATGATATAGTCTCTAGGCACTTGTGAGAGTAGTTGCTATCAATCTTATTGAGTTTGGTTTACTTGTATTTTGAATTACTAAAAGTTTCAGAAATTTTCAAAAAATAATGAGGAGATTTTTGACGGGCTCTTCTAGCCAAAGCTGAATGGATAAACAAAGCAAGGAGAATAAAAAGTCCAAGTATAATCTCCCTCGCGTCATGGAAGTTCGGCTGTGTGAATGGCCTTGTGATGATTTCTTGAGAGCAACCGGTATTCATGATGATTTTTATTCTCTGGCTGACAATGCGGGACTCACCGACTTCCTCCACGACCAGCTCGATCAGTGTCTCCTACTCACTAATACTTTCTTGCAATTTTTTTACTTTCATCCTAAAAAATCACCTCCTTCTGTAGAGTTTCATTTATATGATGAGGCTAGGGAGATGTCACTACATGAATTTTGTGCGGCTTGCAAGATACCCTTCGAGGGCAGATTAGAGGAACCACTTCATAAAGATGTGGATGGATTTATTGATACTATTACTGTAGGGGAAACGAGGAAGGTTTCTGATGCAAGAATTACTAGCACACACTTTCCTGTTCTAGGTTACTTTGCAATATTTGCTAGTAGATGCTTAATTGGTCGCGGAAACTATGGAAGCCTTAGTGTTCCTGATATTATTATTTTGTTCCATGCATTATTTCGTGGTAACTCTGTTAGTATGGGCGCTATTACTGCTAAATGATTAAGGCTGAACGATACCAAGGGCCCCATCTTTGCAGGTATCTATGCTTCACGCCTTGCTAAACACCTTAGGATACCTATTAGGCATTATGAGAAAGAGGAAAGCTGCTGCCCCCTACTTTTCTAGATTATAAGAGTATGGTAGCACATGAGTTCATTGTCAAAAATGATGATAAAATGCTAAAGTATAATCTGAGATTTAATAAGACCCACAATGAAACTATTATCTTGCCTGCACCCTCTTTTTTTGACTTATCTTTAGGCACGTTTCTCATCTTGCCGGAGGCCGTTTACGCGCACCGGGTTCAGACATCAGCTCCAGTGCCTGAGCCGGAACCACCACTTGACCCTCATCGACAGTCTTTTTATCAGTGGGATCCGGAGGGCATTGCCAGCCAATGGTACTCAGATGACACTCCTCAGTACGACCCTAGTTACAACTTTGGATATCTGCTAGGCCACCCATGGGCATAGACCAACTTAGGCCAAAAGCCTAAGCTTGGGGGAGTACGCATTTCTCACTGACATTACATTCATGTTCACACACACATTCTAATTGTCGGTGCTCATACTTTTTCACTGTACTATCCATGCTAGTTTATTTTATTTCCTTGTTTTCTTCTTGTGTGTTTGAATAACCTTAAGAAAAAAAATTAGTAATAGCTTTTAGCTAGTTTATTTTCCATGCTTGTAGTATTAATTAAAAAGAAAACTCAAAAAGATTTCTCGTTCTTCTCTATTGCTTTTTGGGAGCTTTCCCGTGTAATATTTTTATGTCTTTTCTTTTCTTTGTGAGTTGAAAGGAGAAGAACTTTATGGAATTGTTGAGTGGCTCTTTTATGCATAATTGATTGATTTAACCAAGAGCCCATATTATCTTGTCTTCTCTCTTGAATTGAATGCTTGAAGATTCCATCTTAGTCCAATGCACGTGCACTATTATTATCATCCACACCATTCGGTCGTGCAAGTGAAAGGAAATAATGATGATATATGATGAAATGATTGAGATAAGAGGAGCTGGTATGAACTCGACCTATCTTGTTTTTGTAAATATGATTAGTTCATCGTTCCTGATTCAGCCTATTATGCAAACATGTTTCCAATGACAAGTAGAGATTATAGTTGCTTATGTCATGCTTAATTAGCTAGGAGTCTATAATGGTTCACCTTGCGTGCCAACATGCTATTAAAATGGTTGTGATGTGGTATGATGGGGCAGAATCCTCCTTTCAATGATTCGAGTAACTTGACTTGGCACATGTTCACGCATGTAGTTGAAACAAAATCAACATAGCCTTCAGGATATTTATGTTCATGGTGGATTATATCCTACTCATGCTTGCACTCAGTGTCTATTAATTTCAATGCATGTTCATGACTGTTGTTGCTCTCTAGTTGGTCGCTTCCCAGTCTTTTTCTAGCCTTCACTTGTACTAAGCGGGAATACCACTTTTGCATCCACTTCCATAAACCCCAATGTTATTCCATATGAGTACACCATACCTTCCTATATGTGGTATCTACATGTCGTTCCAAGTAATTTTGTATGTGCCAAACTCTAAACCTTCAAATGAAATTCTGTTTTGTATGCTCGAACAGCTCATGTATCAACTAGGGCTATTTGTATCTTCCAAGCTAGGTGGGTTATTCTCAAGAGGAGTGGACTCCGCTCCTCACTCACGAGAAAATGGCTGATCATCGGGATGCCTAGTCCCATGCTAAAATCAAATCAAAATAATTGCAAACAAAACTCCCGCATGATTGTTGTTAGTTGGAGGCACCCGTTGTTTCGGGTAAGCCATGGATTGATGCTTGTTGGTGGAGGGGGAGTATAAACTTTACCATTCTATTTGGGAACCGCCTATAATGTGTGTAGCATGGAAGATATCGAGATCTCTTGGTTGTTATGTTGACAATGAAAGTATACCACCCAAAATATTATTATCTCTGTTTTAAAAATCGAGCTCTGGCACCTCTACAAATCCCTGCTTCCCTCTGCAAAGGGACTATCTATTTACTTTTATGTTCAGTCATCACCCTCTTATCTAAAAGCACTAGTTGGAGAGCACCTCTGTCATTTGCTTGCATCACTATTATTTTATATTGGGTATGACTATGACTGGATCTCTTTTACCATGAATTACAATGTTTAGTCAGTCCTTGATCGTTAAAGGTGCTTTGCATTTATGTTTTGCGGTCTCAGAAAGGGCTAGCGAGATACCATCTTGTTATATCACATTATGATTGTTTTGAGAAAGTGTTGTCATCCGAGTTTTATTATTGTTGCTCGCTAGTTGATTATGCCATTTGATATAAGTAAACATGAGACCTAAATTTTATTGTGAATATGGTTAGTTCATAATCTATGCTAAAAACTTGAATGCTGGCTTTACATATTTACAACAACAATAGCAAACAGAGTTTGTAAAAGTTTTCTTTATCACTTTCAGTTTATCAACTGAATTGCTTGAGGACAAGCAAATGTTTAAGCTTGGGTGATTTGATACGTCTCCGTCGTATCTACTTTTCCAAACAAGTTTGCCCTTGTTTTGGACTCTAACTTGCATGATTTGAATGGAACTAACCCGGACTGACGCTGTTTTCAGCAGAACTGCCATGGTGTTATTTTTGTGGAGAAATAAAAGTTCTCGGAATGACTTGAAACTCCACCGAAGTTGTTTTTGGATTTAGTAAAAAATACTGGCGAAAGAATTAAGGCCAGGGGGCCCACACCCTCACTAGTAGAAAAAGGGCCTAATGTTAAGCACATTAGTCCTGGTTTGTAACAGAACCAGCACTAATGTGACCATTAGTGCCGGTTCCAACGGCTAGGGGGGCAGAGCTCATTAGTACCGGTTCATGGCGAAACTTTAGCACCGGTTTGGGCCACGAACCAGTACTAAAGAGAGTGGTGGCAGGATGTTATCAGACTGGGGCCCCTCTAACACCTTTAGTACCGGTTGGTGCCACGAACCGATACTAAAGGTCATCCTACATATAAACCCTTTGTCCAACTCGCTCTGTTCTTCCCGATTTCCCCTCTCCTCTCTGTTCTTCCTCTCTCTCCCCTCAAGCTCATCACACATTTTGCCCAAATTTTGTCAAGATTTGAAGGCCCCCATACATTCAATTGATCAAAAAGGTTAGCAACTTTGTCCTTTCATCTCTCATTGCTAGATTAGCTCTTTCAGTGCTTTATATAGTGATTAATTTGTTGGTCTTATTAATTTGGGAGGAGTTATATGTGGTAGTTTATTTGATTTATATGCCATTTGAGCTTAAAATAACTCTTAGTTTGCATTTGTAGGTGTGGTTTACTTAGTGCCTTCCCGACTCCGTCGTAACCACCGTCGATCGTCTGCACCGACCTGTCGCCGGCACCACCTTGTGGTGAGCCTCTTATTCTTATCTTTTTTATATAAAAAAATCATGTTTGTGTGATTTAGATATATAGTTACTTCTATAATTATCCTACTCGTACATTGTTTGTTATACATAGTGCCATGGTTTTGATATGCGTCCCCGTCGGCCCTCGCCCGTGTTATGATTGGATGTAGTATATTCTCTTTTAAAACTATTTGTTGCATTTTTGTGTTTATGACAAATTATGCCCATCAAGTTTACATAGATATTTTTATCTAGGAGGTATGTGAACCGGAAATTCCAACTGACCCTATTGTCGAGAGGTTAAATTTAGTTGAAAGAGAAAACGAGTATTTGAAAGAAAAATTGAAAAGAATTGAGGGGGAGAAGATGGAATTGGAGTTGCATGTTGTCGATGTCGTCGATGATCAGAAGATCAAGATGTAGAAAATGCGGTTGAAGATTAGATAGATTAGAAAATATGCCATTGATAGTGAGGCTTGGTATCATTATGCTGTTGGATCAATTGTTATCTTAGTTGCGATCTTGATCGCATTTGTCTTTGCATTTAAATGCTTTAGCTAGAGAGTTATTTGTATGTTGCATTTAAGTGTTGTATGAACTTCATGTATGAACTTCTATTAATTTAGTCTATTCGGTGGTGTGTAATGAAGATGCGCCGGCAATGGATGTACGATGACCGATGCTCTTCCCAGTTTGTTGATGGCGTGCATACTTTTCTGATTGCAGCTCAGGCAAACAAGCGGGCGGATGGTTTTATGCCTTGTCCATGTGCTGGATGTAAGAATGATCGCAATTACTCTAACTCAAGAACCATTCACGTCCACCCGCTTGAGTCCGGTTTCATGCCCCACTATAATTTTTGGACCAAGCACGGAGAAAGAGGGGTTATGATGGAAGACAATGAAGAAGAAGAGGACGACAATAGCTATCTTGGAAATGGGTTCCCTGAATACGAAGATACAACATTGGGGGAAGAAGCTGAGCCGGCAATGCGGGAAGAAGCTGAAGAAGAGGCATCAGATAAGCCCGTTGATGATCTAGGTCGGGCCATTGCCGATGCAAATAGAAACTGCGCAAGTTAAAAGGAGAAGAAGAAGTTGCAGCGCACGTTAGAGGATCACAAGAAATTGGTGTACCTGATTTGCGAAGGTGACAAGAAAAAGCTGGGCACCACACTGGAATTGCTGCAATGGAAGGCAATGAATGGTGTATCTGACAAGGGATTTGGAAAGTTACTGGTAATGGTAAAGTATGTGCTTTAAAAGGACAACGAATTGCCCGAGATTACGTATGAAGCAAAGAAGGCTGTCTTCCCTCTAGGGTTAGAGGTGTAGAAGATACATGCATGCCCTAATGACTGCATCCTCTACCGTGGTGAGTACGAGGATTTGAACGCGTCCCAGTTTGCGGTACATTGCGCTATAAGATCAGCTGCGATGACCCTGGTGATGTCGAGGGCGAGCGCCCCAGGAAGAAGATTCCTGCCAAGGTGATGTGGTATGCTCCTATAATACCACAGTTGAAACATTTGTTCCAAAACAAAGAGCATGCCAAGGCGACGCGATGGCACGGAGAAAACCGTAAGAAATACGGAAAGTTGAGAGTACCCGCTAATGGGTCGTAGTGGATAAATATCGAGAGAATGTACAGGGAGGAGTTTGCAGGTGACCGAAGGAATGTATGGTTTGGTCTAAGCGCAGATGGCATTAATCCGGAGCAGAGCAGCAACCATAGCACGTGGCCTGTGACTCTTTGTTTGTATAACCTTCCTCCTTGGTTGTGCATGAAGTGGAAGTTCATTATGATGCCAGTGCTCATCCAAGGCCCTAAGAAACCCAGCAACGCCATTGATGTGTACCTAAGGCCATTAGTTGAAGAACTATTACAGCTGTGGAATGGAAAAGGTGTACGTGCGTGGGATGAGCACAAACAAGAATAATTTGACCTAAAGGAGTTGCTGTTCGTGACCATTAATGATTGGCGTGCTCTCAGTAACCTTTTAGGATAGACAAACAAGGGATACACCGGATGCACGCACTGTTTGGATGATACCGACAGTATATATTTGGATAGTTGTAGGAAGAATGTCTACCAGGGACATCGTCAATTTCTTCCGAGCAGGCATCCCGTAAGAAAGAAAGGCAAGCATTTCAAAAGTGAGGCGGATCACCGGACGAAGCCTCACCACCGTACTGGTGCTGATGTACATGATATGGTCAAAGATTTGAAGGTAATCTTTGGAAAGGGTCCTGGCAGACAACATGTTCCGAAGGACGCTAACGGACGCGCACCCATGTGGAAGAAGAAATCTGTATTTTGGGACCTGCCCCATTTGAAAGACCTAGATGTCCGCTCCACAATCGACGTGATGCACATGACGAAGAATCTTTGCGTGACCCTGCTTGGCTTCTTGGGCGTGTATGGGGAGACAAAAGATACACCGGAGGCACGGGAGGACCTACAACGTATGCACGGAAAAGACGGCATACATCAGGGTCATGCCAGCTATGCACTTACCGAAGAAGAGAAGGAAATATTCTTTGAATGCCTTCTCAGTATGAAGGTACCATCTGGCTTCTCGTAGAATATAAAAGGAATAATAAATATGGCAGAGAAAAAGTTCCAAAACCTAAAGTCTCATGACTGCCATGTGATTATGATGCAACTGCTTCCGGTTGCATTGAGGGGGCTTCTACCGAAAAACGTTTGATTTGCCATTGTGAAGCTATGTGCATTCCTCAATGCAATCTCTCAGAAGGTAATCGATCCAGAAATCATACCAAGGTTACTGAATGATTTGGTGCAATGTCTTGTTAGTTTCGAGTTGGTGTTCCCACCATCCTTCTTCAACATCATGATGCACATCCTAGTTCACCTATGCGAAGAGATTAAAGTTTTGGGTCCCATATTTCTATTCAATATGTTCCTCTTTGAGAGGTTCATGGGAGTCTTGAAGAAATATGTTCATAACCATGCTAGGCCAGAAGGAAGCATCTTGAAGGGCCATGAAAATGAGGAGGTCATTCAGTTTTTTATTGACTTTATTCCTGACCTTAAGCCGATTGGTGTTCCTGAATCTCGGCATAAGGGAAGACTGGATGGAAATGTCACGCTAGGAGGGGATCAAATAATATGTATGGACGGGCATTCTCTCACTGAAGCACACTACAGAGTTCTACAGAATTCCGCCTTGGTGGCTCAGTATATGGAGGAACACAAGAATTTTCTACACTCCAAACACTCGGAGCAGTCTAACGATTAGATTACACGTGAACAAATGGGAACTTTCGCTGGTTGGTTGCAGACACGTGCCATGCATGATGGCAATATTTAAGATGACATGTACTTGCTCTCCCAGTTACCATCTTCGAATATAATGACTTTCAAAGGGTACGAGATAAATGTGAATACAATTTACACGATCGCCCAAGATAAGAAGAGCACGAACAAAAACAGTGGTGTCTGCTTTGATCCAACAACCAACACGGGAAAGTAAACATATTATGGTTACATATGACACGAGCCAGGGTAACGGAAGACCCGCAGTACAGAATGACAACAATGGATCTCAACAATCTTGCGTATGCAGACGAACCATGCGTCCTAGCCGATGATGTGGAACAGTTTTTCTATGTGAAAGACATGTCTACCAGACCGAGAAAAAGAAAAGATAAGGAAGCAAATGCATCATACGATGAGCCAAAGCGCCACATAGTTCTTTTAGGGAAAAGAAATATCGTGGGAGTGGACGACAAGACAAACATGTCAGAAGATTATGAAAATTTTGATGAAATTGCTCCATTCACAGTGAATATTGATCCGAGCATCCAGTTAAATAATGAAGGTTGTCCATGGTTATGGCGCAAAGGGACACACGCAAAGAAAAAAGTTTCACATCCAAAGATTCCACTCTGGCATGTGATAGGCTTCACCATCATCACTTTCTTCTGTAGTGACTTTACGGACTTATATATCTAGAAAGTGCCGCTTCGAACAACGGGGGGAATCTTTGTAATAGTTAGGGTTAGGGTACTTGTGTGTTTTGGCATTTAAAACGCGAAGAAATTTTATGTGTAAAAACTGGATGCACTTCATCTATAAATTAGTTCGTCAAATAATTCAAATTTAAACTATTCAATTTGAAAACTGCTGGCACTAACAGAAAGTTTGTAATTTTTGTACCTAAAGAAAAACATTCAGAAATAAATAAATGAAAATAAATAAAGTAGAAAAGAAAAAAAATTCAGACAAAAACTAAATAAAAAAGCCCACCTACTGGGCCACAGCATCCTGCATACGACTAGTAACCCAACCTGTAGTTGGTCCAGGATGCAAGACCGCAAGGCCCAGTAGGCCCACATGGGCAAAGAGAAGAGTTAGGCCGAGAAGCCTGCTATAGAGAGGAGTTCGACAGAGCAGCCGTGCTGGGGCTTTTAAACAGGTGCGGGCGTCCCTCGGCTAGCGAGGTGGGACTAAACTTGCCCGCACCGCACCTACGCCAGCGCACCCCCTTTAGTACCGGGTGGTGGCTACAACGGGTACTAAAGGGGGGCTTTAGTACCAGTTGTAGCCACCACCAGGTACTAAAGGGGGTGCGCTTCCCGCCGAAACAGACCTTTAGTACCGGTTAGTGGCTCCAATCGGTACTAAAGGTAGGTTCTATATAAGAAAACACTTCAAAAAATTCATCAGTGCGCTCTCCCTCTGCTTCTTCTCCCCTGCCCCATCGCCGCTGCCCCTCGTCGCCGCCCCCGTCGCCGCTGCCCCTCGTCGTCGCCGTCCGTCGCCGTACCCATCGCCGTCGATGCCGCCCCCGTCGCCGTCCCCGTCGTCGTCCCCTCTGCCTCGCCATCCCATCGCCTCGCCGTCCCATCGCCTCGCCGTCGTCATCCCCTCTGCCTCGACGTCCCATCGCCTCATCGCCGTCGCCCGCGCTATGAGCCCGTTTTTAGTTTTTTTAGTTTTTTCTGTTTTTTATAAAAATGTTTTAGATGAATTAATTAATTAGCGTAGATAAATGTAAAATAGTATATAGAAATGTTGAAAATGTTATAGAAATGTTATAGAAATGTTAGAAATTTTAGAAATATTAATTTTAGCTAGATGAATTAGATTAACTAGTCATCAACCCGTGCTACTGCACGGCCTAGCTATTATGCAAACTGGAAGCCACTAATATATTTTGAAAATAGTAGTTTGATGACCCATGCTTAATCAACTTTGCTTTGACATTTTCCCTTTATTCTCAAGTAGTTATATTTATTCTATCGATATGATAAGTAAAATAATTAAGAAAATAAAGCATCATTGACAACTGAGCATGAATGCCAACACAACTGGAGTTAACTTAAGAACGAAATATTGCAACCATGACAGAATTTTGTCCAGTGAAACACACAAAGGTAACAGTTCTCTTGCTCTGTTTTGAGGTCTTTAGGAACATAAAATATGGCATGTCAATCATGTTTTTTCCTATTACCAAGTTATCCGGTTTGTCTTAGGTCTTAATATTGTGAATTGCGACATGGAGTATTGAAGAGATATGGGTTTTGCCAGTATTATTAACTCTGACATCTCTTGGACCATAACTAAAAGTAATATGTGAATTGAATGTCAAGTATATAATGAAGCTTCATCCCAGTTGAACATATTGGAAATACCAACAAACATGATCTGTTAACAGGATCCTACAACACATTCAACAATGAGCACAATATGTTAAAGCAATCTACAATTATATTACGCAACACTAGTGCAGAACCGGCCTTTAGTGCCGGTTCGGCAACCAACACTAAAGAGTGGGGACCAAAGGTCCCCCCCATTAGTACCGGTTCGTCACAAACCGGTGCTAATGTGTCACCACGTGGCACGAGCCAGGCTCGGGTGCGTGTAGGACAATAGTACCGGTTGGTAACACCAACCGGTACTAAATGTTTGGGGGGGGTGGGGGTTTGGCTTTATTTTCCATTTAATTCTTTTTTGTTTGCTAGTATTTCACGATACTACAAAGTGTACACGTTATGCATATATATGAATAGATTTTCTCGTATGTAGAACCGCATATATATATAAATATATATCATTGAATGTCTCACAACCAACACCATTAATTATTCACACATACACATGTATATACATATACAATTTCTCCTACATGTTGCCTTGGTGCCTTCGGAGCACGACGACAAGTGGTTCATGGGGGCAGTAGCGGGTAATAGTATTCTCCTTTGGGATCTATGACCTAGTCGAGCAAAAATCCGGCTATTTCCTCTTGAAGTGCTAGTATGCGGTCCACTGGTAGGAGCTTACCCCGCACCTCTCTGAACTATTAAGAAGGAGATCAATATGCATGTGTATTAGTTGTGTGACTAGATATCAATAATGGTGTGAATAGTGTTATGACAAACGTACCCAGTCATGTCTTTCAGATCTGCTCCTTTCGGACGCCATCATGCGAATGTTCTCGCAAACGTAGAATGCAGACAGATCATTCCCCGGCGCCTGCTTCAGGGCCTTTATGAGAATTGAATTGAATCAGATAATGATTAATCAACCATGATAATTAATTAATGGTATTGAAACAAGAATTAAAGAATTGGTAGCTAGCTAGTACTACTTAATTACTTACCTTTGGTCGATGCCAAAACAACTTTTTTGCCCATTTGCCTGGAGTCACCTTGATGAACGTTGCCCAAGCCCTGCCCGCTGGCAAAGAAAATTAATAAAGGGGTTATTAAATAGTTCATATCAGGAAATGACAAACTAATAACAGGCCAAGATGTAGTTAATAATGATTGAAATTACCTGTTGACTATCCCCTTCATGATGGTGTAGTCTTTATCTTCTTTAAGTAGTGACTCCAGTACTTCAACTGTTCCTTTGTCAACTTTAATGTCTAACAAGATCCAGTGGAAACTGCATGTGCACACGTTTGCATGTCTTAATTATTAACATCTAGCTAGCTAGTAAGCAAAAACAGAATTTGTATTACAAGACAGTGTGACTCACAGGAAGTTGTAAGGAATTAGTATATCTTCATTGGTATTGAGGCACTTCAAGAACTCTAGCATTCTTTCCTCTACACTTGCTTGATAAATTGGAAGATTCCATATGTACTCATTAATGTTCATCTTGCATATAATACCACAAAAAAGAATATAGTGAGGATAATTACATGTAATGATTGATCAAAATGATCACTACATAGCTAGCTTGAACAGAAAGAAATCACTTAGAGACAGTAGCAACTGACGATAGACTTGTCGAGTGCGTCTTGATTGTATAACTGAAATAGTTGTGAATACTCAACAGACAGAGCTTTCTCATGGAAGTAATGCTCATGCTTGACATTCACCATGAGGAACTCTCGATTGACAATCTTGGTAATGTTCATGTACCATTGATGCATTTCATACATTCTCATTGGGAGGTTCTTTGCCTTGTCTGGCTCCACCAAAGATTGGCCTCAGACATATTTCCATTTTATTTCCTCCTCTCTAAGCCGAGGCATGGGCTCGATTTCGAGGAGTTGTCCAACAATGATCTTGAGCATTTCAGCCTGCATTATATGCTCCTCGGTTATTACCACATCGTCCAGCTTGGGAACGTTAACGGTTTTCCCACAATAATGTTAGGCGCACGTACTCTCATGTGTTATTTGCACAACAAGTGGGGGGTCGATTGCGCCGCATGTTCTGCCAGCTGGGGAACGGTTTTCCCGCATTTTTTTGCGAGCTGCTTGTTGGCTCGAGCCCGAGCTCGCTTCCTTCTGTAGCCGTGCTCGATGTAGCTTCCTGATTTGGTGCTCATAGTCTGTGTCAACAGGCTTGGGAGTTGGTGCTCTAGCCATATGAATGAAGTGGTCAATCGTTTTCTCAGGCACTTTCTCCTTTGGCGGCGGTGCCGGTTTCGGTCCAAAGTGGGCGTCCACTTGGGCCTGCACTATGGCTATGTTTTGCTCCTTGGTCATGTCGTAAGGCCTCTGAGGAAGAGGAGCAAGGCTTGGACCATATTTATATCGCTTGTCTCCGCCTGTACTTCTTGTACTACCTCGACTCGTACCGCTAGGCACCATAGCCGCGGTGTGTCTCTTGTGCGATTGCTGAGATGGTGGAGACGGCTGACATGGCTGACGCTATGCCGGACTTAAAGCAGGAGGAGTGGCCTGACGCTTTGTCGGACTTGAAACCGGAGGAGTGGCCTGACGTTGTGCCGGACTTGAAGCAGGAGTCTGCTCACGCGTTCGGGGACTTGGAGGAGGTGGTGGGCTTCGAGGAGGAGTCGACTCACGCCTTTGTGGACTTGGAGGAGTGGGAGTCTGTTGACTCAGTGGCGGACTTCGAGGAGGAGTTGGCTCACGCGTTCGTGGACTTGGAGGAGCGGGAGTCTGCTGACTCGGTGGCGGACTTCGAGGAGGAGTCGACAGATTACACGATGTCGGTGGACATGGAAAGATGATGCAATCCTTTCTCCATAGGATGATACGATGTATGGCCTCTCCCAGTGTGCGCTCGCCGTCACCTCCAGCAATTTCAAGTGCTAGCATCGAATATGGCTCCAGCACTTCATCAACCATGACACGAGCATAGCCCTCTAGAATCGGGATGCAATGGAAGGTTGCTTCGGGGGTAATTGTGAAAATAATGTTGTCCGCCACCTTCATGGATATGTTCTTCATTTTGGAGTGTAGCTCACAGTTAGTGTTCTCTATGATGTCATCCACAGGGTATGTATCCAGCAGTGTGTCGCCCGGGGCAGAACCAACGCTGCTTCTCGGCATGGATGTGACAGTGCTATCCAATGTTGGACGATCATCCGCTTGCTGCTGCCGCTGCTGAGACCCCCTTTCCTGGCTAAGTGAGTCGATTCTAGACCTACTGAATTTGAGTTCCAAGTCCGCGTGCCTTGCTTCTAGGCCTTGAAGGCGTTATGTGTCCTGCTTCCTCTGCTCCTCCTCCAGCTTCCTCTTCTTCTCCTCCTCCATCTTCGTTCTTGCACGGGACCTGTAGTTGTTGTTCCAGTCCGAAAATCCCTCATACCAGGGAATAACGCCCTTGCCTCGTGTTCTTCACGGGTGTTCAGGATTTCCCAGGGCGCGCGTAAGCTCGTCGTGCTCTCTGTTGGGCGTGAACACCCCCGTTCGAGCTTCTTCTATTGCATCAAGTATCTTTTGTTCGACACCTTTTAGACTTGCCTTTTGCGAAACCAGGCCTGTCTTCGGGTCCAACACCCCCCCATGCGCATAAAACCAAGTTCTGCAGCTGGGAGGCCAACTCATAGTAACCGGAGTGACCCCTGGATCCTCCATCTCTTGCTCAGACTTATCCCACTTAGGCATTCCCACCTTGTAGCCACCTGGACCCAGCCTATGGAACTGCGTCTTTTTTGCGGCATTGGCCTTGTTTTTTATCGACCATTCCTTAGATAATTCTGAATCCTTGAATTTCACGAAATCGTCCCAGTGTTCTCTTTGCTTCGCTAGTGTTCCCGTGAATTCTGGAGTCTTCCTTTCTGCAGCGAGGTAGTTGGCCCATACAGTTTTCTTGTGGGTGTTGAATGCAATTGCCATCTTCTTAAGAGCAGCTCCCTTGACTTTGTCCACATCTGCTTAAGTGAAATAATCTGGTAGGGTGAAATGTTCCATCAAAGAATCCCAAAGGTTTTTTTTGCTCTGTCGTCGACCCAAGTAACACCTATACGTTTAGTTTTGGGCTCTTTCCATTCTTGAATGGAGATCGGGAGTATGTCCTTCAGAAGAACTCCGCACTGACGAGTCCACTTGTTCGCAATGTTCTTAGGTGATCGGGGTTCGCCACTAGGTTTGACGGAGTCGATGTTGTACTTTACACCCTCCTTTAACTTTTTGCCTAGGCCTCGCTTTGTCCTGCTGTCTGTAGAAGCAGATTTTCTCGATTCGGAGGTCTGAAAAAAGAAAGATCGATTCATTAATATAACTTCAAATAAAATAAAACATGTGATGATCACCAGATGCCTGCTTATATAAATATACCTCACCGGTAGTGTTTATTATTTGAAGATCAGCATTCTCTGTGTCATCATAAACATTGTCTGTGTCATCATAATCAGAATCATAGTTCATGACTTCATCAGCTCGGTCGTCGAGATCGAATATCTTTTCATCACCCTCTCTGCTATTGTTCAGATATTGGGAGCCGTCATCTGCTTCATTCAGATCATCTAGCCTTTGAGGGCTGCATATGATGTCGAACAATTCCTCTTCTCTGTCTCTGCCGGTATTGTCCGCCATAGCTTTTATTTAACTAATACAGAATAAATATAAAACAATTTAATATTCAAATTACAATGCATGGATGCAATCAATAAGGAAAAACTGAATCATATAGTACATAATATATGCATCGTCTCGATTAATATATAATCTCGAATACATCATCGTCTCGAATAATATATATAATCTTGAATACACCGTCTGGAATATTATATATCGAATACATCACTGGCTAGGTACCTAATAAAGAGTACTACAGAAGAATCATGGGCACCACTCGCGGTTCCTGGGGCGCGGGCGATGGACACCCAAAGAGAAGGAACCACAGCAGGATCATATCTCCGGTGATCTACCCAAAGAACCTACCAAGTAGTGGAGAACCTGACGTCGTCCATAGCAGCCATGTAGGGAGGGACGTGCTCGTCTTCCTCCCTGACACGGCGACGCACCACCTCCGGCGGGGCCGGCTGCCTCTGCACCGAATGTGGCCCACGCGAACGCCACCAAAGGAGATTAGGGTCGACGACGGGACCCAAGGCTGGGTTCCTCACCAAGCGGCGCGCCCCTCCAGGTAGCACCTCCCAGTGCCATCCCGACGGAGCCCAGTCCCAGACATTGGTCCTCTGAAGCATGACGTCATCGCGAACGGGTCAACGGTGAGGATGCGGTCCGGGCATATCGTCGAGAACAAATACTATATGCCCTCAAAAAGTAACATTTTTTAAATGGTTGGATTGTGATAACTAAAATTCTATATGAAAATTCTAACAATTTGACATTAATTAATCTAATACATCTAACTAAAACTAATTCTAAAATTTCTAACATTTCCATATATATAACTAAGATTTCTATAACATTTCTAATATTTCTATAACTAAAAAATAGAAAAATTGCTAACATTTCTATAAATATTTCTATAACTAAAAAACGGAAATTTTTTATAACATTTCTATATAACTAAGATTTCTATAACATTTTGTAATATTTATATAACTAAAAAACAGGAAAAATTTATAACATTTCTATATAACTAACATTTCTAATATTTATATAACTAAAAACAGTAAAATTTCTAACATTTCTATAACTAAAAAACAGAAAAAATTCTGTAACTAAAATACTAATGTGTGTGTGTGTGGACATGGCGGCCGGGGCAGGAGCTCAACGGCGAGGCGCGGCAACGGGGGGCGGCGACGGGGACGGAGACGGGCGGTGACGAGGACGATGGGGACGAGGCGGTGACGACGGGGACGGGGATGGGCCGGGCGGGGACGACGGGACGACGGGGTGCGGCGACGGGGATGACGGGGACGGGGACGGCTGGGGCGGCGATGGTGACGGGGGCGGCTACGAGGGGTGGCAGCGACGGGGCAGAGGAGAAAGAAGCCGAGGGAGAGGTGAAAAGCTGAAATTTTTCATAAGTGTTGTATATATACAAGGAACCTTTAGTACCGGTTGGAGCCACCAACCGGTACTAAAGGTCTATTTTGGCCAGGCCAAGCGGCGGGAAGCGCCCACCCTTTAGTACCGGGTCGTGGCACCAACTGGTACTAAAGACCCCCCCCCTTTAGTATCAGTTGGTGCTACGACCCAGTACTAAAGGTGTGTGCTGGCGCAGGTTGGTGCGGCAAGTTTAGTCCCACCTCGCTAGTCGAGGGGCGTCCGCACTGGTTTATAAGCCCCAATGCGGTAGCTCTCTCGAGCTCCTCTCCAAAACAGGCCTACTGGGCCTACCTGTTCTGTGTTACCCTATGGGCCTACTGGGCCGTTGCGGGCCTGCATCCTGGCCAAAAAAACATTGTGTTTCTAGTCGTATGCAGGCCGCTCTGGCCCATTAGGCGGGCTTTTTTATTTTCTTAAATTTTTTTGCTTTAATTTCTTTTGCTTTATTTATTTTTGAGTTGTTTTTTCTTGTATATAGAGTTTCTTTGTGAATATTTTTTCTTTAGGATAATGCCGGTAGTTTTCAAATTTGAATAGTTTAAATTTTGAATTATTTGAAATTTGTGTGAATCACTAGTTTGTGAATAACTTAACTTTGAAATTAGATTTTTCAGTGATTCTTTTTTCTTATATTTAATATTATTAGTGTGTTTTATCATTATATGCAATTTGTTAATGCTTAGGTTATTTAAAAAATGAGATGCCTTTGTAACAGATGAGTTTTCCTCTGAAACCCTGATACTTCGAAAGAGATTGTCCATTTTGTACACGAAGTGCATCCTGTTTTTGCCGTAACCCTCTCTACTTTTTTGCACATGCTATGTGGGTGAAATTAGTCAATGCATGAAAGAATTTGTTTGCACATAAAATTTCTTCGCATTTTAAATGCCAAAACTGTCAGGACCCCGATTCTATGCCACACCGATCTAGCATGTAACACCTCATATCACTTTGCGCCCTCACGCACGGTATTCCCACGGGTGTCGCCTTACCATGCCTAGGACCTTTTGCGCCATTTGGCACACGTATATGATAGTGTCGCTAGCATCCATATGACAAAGAACCCGGGCTGACATGGCTAGTCGTGAACCCAAAGTGGCACTAACTTACAGGGACATGCATACATGACCCAGCAACGAACGTGTCGGTCATCAGCGAGTGAATCCGGGCTGTAGCAACTGGGCTACCAGGACTCCGGTAAACCGGGCTGTAGCAGGCTAACAGGACTCCGGTAGACACCACGTGACATTTCCACAAAGGGACAGACATAGGAACGAAGAAGGACACATGCCGGCCAGCCTAAGTGTTCCGGAGCAGTAGGAAGCTACCAGGGCTCAGTGGAATCACTAGGAGACATTTCCCGGTAAGAGAGGCTACTAAGGATAAACAACTAGATAGTCAGATCCCACACATAGCAATACACATTACACGTACGCATAACATGCAAGTATGTGCTGTACAACATGGTATCACAACATAACTCAACAACTCATATAAATAAGGCTCAAAGAGCCAACATAGCATTTCTTGCAAACAGGGGTCACAGGACCCATCATACAGAGCATACAAGCAACAAGCGGAAGCATTACATGTCTGAGTACAGACATCTAAAAATGAAAAAGGCTGAAGAGCCTGACTATCTACAACATCCGATCAAGATCGTAGCTGAGGTACAAGCTACTTGTCGAAGTCCACAGAAACTAGTAAGACCGAAGTCTCCGCTGCAAAAACATAAATAAAGCAACATGAGTACAAAGGTACTCAGCAAGACTTACATCAGATCCTATCATATATGCATTTGTATAAAGAAGATAATGTGGGGTTTAGTTGCAGCAAGCCAACTTTGACTCAGTGGCTATCCTGTTCTACGACTACAAGAACTTCTTGAGGTGAGACAACGTACACGAGTCCACTAATCACCACACAATACACTACTATGGATTCATCCCCGTCTCCCTACGGGAAAGCCATCCATAGCACTCACACTTGTCTTGAGCAATTTAGAGTATCCACTTCAAGTTGTCTATGTACCATGTAAGCATCCAAGAAGTCCATAACCGCGGACCTGGCTATTCGAATATATCATGTTAACCCTGCAGGGGTGTACTTCTTCACACACGCTCTCGCCACTTACCGCCATGTACACTGCATGTATCTCGGCAACCTTCAAGCGGAAGCCTGGCGAGGGTGTCGGCCACGACCTGACTAACCACACAACACTCTAATCCAGGTTTATCGCCTATTCAGGTTCCATCCGCAAGGAGATCCGGTCGGGGTTTCACTCACGGCCCCAAACGATGTGTGCAGGGTTCCCAAGCCCACCTCGTCGGATGGATCTACGCTTGGTACACCGTGCCACTGTGCCTAGTCTGTCCCAAGCCCACCTGGCCGGGTGCCACTTGGTAGACTACTAACACTACCTACAAACACCAGAAACTAGTTGCGACTCCTGGACAGAGATCAAGTCGGTTAATAAGTCGAGAGAGTCAATTAAGGATCCCAATGTGTGGTAGTATCGAGTCATTGGACAACATACATAGAACTCAGTGCTTAAGGACAGTTCTAGTGAGACAACCCACCATGTACTCCTACATGGCCTCTCACCGCTACCTTTACCAAATCGTGTTCACACACTTAACTCTCTGCACCAGAACATATCGTAAAACTCCAATTCATTCCCAATGAATCAGACCTGACACAACTCTAAGCAATAGCAGGCATAGCATGGTAGGAACACAACAATGGCTTCAATCGACTCCTACACATGCTAGTGGGTTTCAACTATTTACTGTGGCAATGACAGGTCATGCAGAGGAATGGGTTCAACTACCGCAGGACAAAGTAGCAGTTGAATCGTTGTTGTCCTAATGCAATAACAAAGAGCGGAAGCGAGAGAGTAGGATTTTATCAGAATGAACAAGGGGGGTTTGCTTGCCTGGTATATCAACAAGGAAGGCACTGCTCCTCAGACAAGTACTCTGGAATGGTCTCCGGAGCAGGACCTATCGAGAAGGAACGGTGTCGACAATCAATACACAAGCATATGCAACAATATGATGCATGAACATGGCATGAAGATGTGATGTTGTTTGTGCTAATGCTGTTAGCATTCATTTGGTTGAAGTCCATTTGAACCAAGAATTCAAATGCAACTCCAAATTAAGCCCTTATAAATGCCATTTATAAGTCCATTTGAAACTAGTACATATGGATAGATTGCATTTTTCTGATAATTTTTCATATATAAATTATTTCAATCTGAGTTACGGTTGAATTTCTATGATTTTTTGAAGTTTGGCTAATTTTCTGGAATTACTAATTTAATTTAAATCCAGAAAATAAATAATTGCGTCAGCACTGTGTCATGCTTGCGTCAGCAAGTCAATAGTGCTGACTGGTCAAACCTGACGTGTGGGGTCCACACGTCAGTGACACGGGTTAAACAGGGGGGTTAGTTTTATCTTAATTAAAGGATTAGAGGCACCAGGCCCACTGGTCAGTGTCAGGGGGTTAAATAAGCGGTGATTAGCACTAAGCTAATCACCTGACGGGCCGGGCCCATGTGGCAGGGCTCAGGCGACGGGGCTCGCTGCCGGCGACCTCTGGATGCGGCGGAGTCCGCGCCACAGGCCACGGGGACGGCGTCTGATAGCACCGGGACGTAGCCCGGGCTCTCGCGCATCTGGTGGGTAGGTGGGAGGAGCTGGGGGGGCGGAGCTCGCCGGAGCGAAGCTCACGGCGGCGGCCGGAGCACGGGCTCCAAGTGGGAGCGGGCTGTGGGGCACGGGGAGGCCACTCGTGGGGCTCTGTGGCACCCTCGTGGCACCAGGAGCACGGTGACGAGCTCGGTTGCAGGCTGTGGTGGCCAGGGCGACGGCGGCGACATGGACGGCGGCGAGAGGCTTCGGCCGTGGTGGGGAAAGGGGCTACGGCATGCGGGCGGCTAAACGGAGAGAGGGGAACGGGGCAGGAGCTCACTGTGGTTCCGGTGGCGTCTTCAGCGAGCTTTGGGGAGGCCGGACGGCGGCATGGCAGCGAGGACGATCTCCGGCGGCCAGAGATGAAGACGACGGTTCCGAGGACGTAGCAGAGCTCTCTCGGGTTGCTTGGCTCGGTGAGGAGGGAGAGGGGGTCGCGACGGAGCTGTCGAGCGCGTCGGGGAGGTGCGGCAGTGGTCGAGGGCGCGGCAGAAGTGGCCGGTGGCGGCGGTGGCGCTCGGTCGGGAGAGAGGAGAGCGAGGGAGAGGAGAGGAGAGGACTGGGGAGAGTGAGAGGGTCCGGGGGGGCGCGTGGCGACGTGCAGGGAGGCCAGAGTGACGAGGAGGGGAAGCAGGAGGTGGCGGGGAGACGTGGCCACGGCCGGCTGTGGCGCGGCCACGCAACAGCTCCTACTGGCAGGAGCTTGAAGAAGCTCCTGGCAGTTGGGCTGGGCCGGCCTGCTGGGCTGCAGGGCCAGGCCAGGCTACACAGGTGAGTGGTCCCAGGTAGGTTCCCTTTTTCCTATTTGTTTTCTTTTCTATTTTTCTGACGTTTGTTTTGATTTAATAATAATACTAAATCATTTTATTTACTTATGCCAATTTTTCTAGGAACTAGTGGTATTATTCCGGAGCTCCTCAACAAATGGCATAATTTTTGGACATATATTATATATATAACAAATATATATCCAATGCAAATATTTATGCATTAATTCCAAATGTCCAAAATAAATACATATGTGCTCTTAAAAATATTGGATTGATTTTTATCTCTGTACAATATTTTCAGAGAGGAACATGAGCATTTTCTTGGACCTTTTTGGAGCAATTTTTATTTGGGTCATTTCCAAAAATGATTCTGAGGGTTTCACAAATCCCCATTTCAAAATTAAATGGAATTTAAACATGATGCACAAATGACTAGCTAGTCTAGGTCATACCAGAACTAGGGATGTGACAACTCGCCCCCACTTGAAAGAATCTCGTCTCGACATTCAGGGGTCGATGGAAAGAAAGCAGGGTACTCCATTCGAAGACGATCTTCTCGCTCCCAGGTAGCTTCTCTCTCGGAATGATGAGACCACTGAACCTTGAGAAACTTGATGTTATGACGTCGAGTGACATGCTCTGCTTGATCAAGAATGTGAACCGGGTACTCTCGGTATGTGAGGTTATCTTGGAGATCAAACGTTTCGTGGTCCACGTCACGGATGGGATCCGAGAAGCAACGCCTGAGTTGAGAGACGTGGAAGACATCATGAACTCGAGAAAGATGTGGGGGTAGTTCCAACTGGTAGGCACCCTCTCCTCGTTTAGCGAGAATGCGAAAAGGGCCGATGTAACGAGGAGCCAACTTGCCTTTGATACCGAAACGATGGGTACCCTTCAAAGGAGTAACCCGAAGGTAAGCTTTGTCGCCAACTTCATAAGTCATATCCTTATGATGACGATCATACTGGCTCTTTTGACGAGACTGGGCTGTTTTCAAATTCTCACGAATGATGCGAATTTGCTCTTCTGCCTCCTGGATCATGTCCGGTCCAAAGAATTGTCTTTCACCTGTTTCTGACCAGTTCAAAGGTGTTCGACATCTTCGTCCATAGAGAACCTCAAAAGGAGCTTTCTTGAGACTGGATTGATAGCTATTGTTATAAGCAAACTCGGCGAAAGGAAGACATTTCTCCCAATCCATACCGAATGAGATAACGCAAGCTCTAAGCATGTCTTCGAGAATTTGGTTGACCCTTTCCACCTGACCACTCGACTGAGGGTGGAAAGCGGTACTGAAGGAAAGATGGGTTCCCATGGCAGTTTGGAAACTCTCCCAGAAATGAGAAGTGAAAAGACTGCCACGGTCTGAATTGATCTCTAGTGGAACACCATGAAGTGACACTATTCGAGAAATGTATAAGTCAGCGAGCTGACTAGCAATGATACTCTCTCGAACAGGAAGGAAGTGACCCACTTTGGAAAGACGATTAACGACTACGAAGATAGCGTTATTCCATTTCTTGGTCCTGGGAAAGCCGGTGGTGAAGTCCATACCAACTTTATCCCGTTTCCACTCAGGAATGGATAAGGGATGAAGGGTGCCAGCAGGCTTTTGATGCTCTGCCTTAACGCGACGACAAACGTCACAATTAGCAATGAAGTCGGCAATTTCTCTCTTCATCCTAGTCCACCAGAACCTCTGGCGTAGGTCCTGATACATCTTAGTACTACTGGGATGAATCGTGAGAGGGGATTCATGCGCCTCCTTAAGGATCAGTTGTCGAAGATGTTGCTTCTTAGGAACCACCAGACGGTTCTCTAAGAAAACAACACCTCGATCATCAACAGAGAAACTACGAGCAGCTCCCTTCTTAGCGTTATCCTTGATTCGGGAAATACCCGTATCAGATTGCTGGCTAGTTATGATCTGATCCTCAAGAGTAGGTTTCACCATTAAGGTAGAAAGGAATCCATGAGGAGCAATGTGAAGATTAAGCTTACAGAATTCCTCATGGAGAAGTGGTTGGCCCTGCTGCAACATGAGATTGTTGCAATAGCATTTACGACTTAGCACATCAGCCATGACATTACCTTTGCCTGGGGTGTAAGTAATCCCTAGATCATAATCTGAGATCAACTCCAACCAACGTCTTTGCCTAAGGTTCAAATCTGGTTGGGTGAAGATATACTTGAGACTCTGGTGATCGGTGTAGATCTCGCAACGTTTACCAAGAAGGTAATGTCGCCAGGTCTTGAGTGCATAGACTACGGCTGCAAGCTCTAGGTCATGTGCAAGATAATTCTCCTCATGTGGATGCAACTGACGAGATGCATAGGCAATCACATGACAATCCTGCATAATAATGCAACCTAGTCCCTGTCGTGAGGCATTGCAGTAGATAACAATGTCTTTAGTGAAATCCGGTGGCACAAGTATGGGAGCAGAAGTCAGGCGTCTTTTCAGTTCCTGAAAACTGTACTCACACTGTGGGGACCACTCAAACTTTTTATCTTTCTTGAGAAGTTCCGTGAGAGGTTTGGCCACTTTAGAGTAGTTTTCAACAAAGCGGCGACAATAGCTGGCTAGACCAAGGAAACTCCTAACTGTTTAATGGTTTCAGGTGGAGTCCAATTGAGAACGGCCTTAACTCTCTCGGTATTGACAACAATGCCCTTACGAGAGATTACGTGGCCTAGGTAGGTCACTTCTGGCAACCAAAATTCACACTTGGAGAACTTGGCATAAAGGCGGTGCTCTCTGAGTTTTTCTAACACAAGTCTAAGATGTTCGGCATGCTCTTCCTCGTTCTTCGAGTAAATAAGAATATCATCGAGGTAAACCACGACGAACTTATCTAAGTACTCCATGAAGATCGAGTTCATCAAGCGGGAGAATGTAGCTGGAGCGTTGGTTAGACCGAAGGACATGACGGTGTACTCGTACTGGCCATAACGAGTGACAAAAGCTGTCTTGGGGATGTCCCCATTTCTGATCTTGATTTGGTGGTAGCCTAACCTCAAATCCATCTTGGAGAAGATTGAGGATCCAGCGAGCTGATCATACAAGTCGTTGATCCTGGGGAGCGGATATTTGTTCTTTATCGTGACCAAATTAACGGGACGATAATCTACAACCATCCGGTCTGTACCATCCTTCTTCTTGACGAAGAGGACGGGCAAGCCCAAGGAGAAGAACTAGGACGGATGAAACCCTTTTGCAAGGACTCATCAAGTTGTTTCTTAAGCTCGGCTAGTTCTAAGGGTGCCATCTTGTAAGGTCTCCTAGAGATTGGAGCAGTTCCTGGGATAAGATCTATGACGAACTCTACATCTCTGTCAGGTGGAACACCTGGCAGTTCCTCTGGAAAGACATCCGGAAAGTCACGGACTACCGGAATATCTTCAAGATCTGGAAGAGGGCTGGCATTAAGAGAACAGAGCTGACGCTTGGCCACTCTAGTGGAGACGGTGACTATCTTGCCAGATGGATGTGTAAGCTGAAAAGACCTGGTGTAACAATCAATCTTGGCATGATGAGCTGTCATCCAGTCCATACCCAAGATGATGTTAATATCCAAAGACTTGAGGGCTATAAGTGATGCAAGGAATACAAGTCTGTCAACAAGGATTTCGTTACCATGGCTTACACTAGAAGTTTGCCATTTGGATCCAGGAGTTTGAATAAGTAGTGGGGAGGGCATATCACAAAATGACATGTCGTGCAAGCAGGCATAGCTTTCAGAAATGAAGGAATGAGACGCTCCAGTATCGAACAAAACCGATGCTGGATGACAGTTGACAAGGAGTGTACCAAGAACAACATCTGGATCATCATGAGCGTCTTTAGCTGAGACGTGATGCACACGTCCCTGTTTAGGGTGAGCTGACTTGGCACTGATCATCTTGCGTGATGGCTTACCACGGCCAACAGACTTCTTGGGCTAGGGTGGAGCAACTCTGATCTGAGTGCAAATACGGGCAATGTGGCCTGGCTCTCCGCACTTGTAACAAATATTGGAGGTAGGACGTGGACCCGCATTGGCAGGCGGTCCACCAATAGGCCTGGGTGGAACATACTGCTGAACTGGATGAGGTACCACATAAGATGGCCTCGGTGTATATCCGGGTGAAAGAGCGAGTTTGGAACCCAAATCCGGCGCTTCTGAGAACTAGAACCGGAGGAAGATCCCAAATCACAGTTGTGCTTACGAGACTCCTCGTAAGTGAGTTGAGCTGTTTCTGCATTGATGGCCTTGTTCACCAGAGCCTGGAACGTATTGCAATGGTGCAAGTGGAGATCACGTCGCAACTTGGGGTTGAGACCCTTCCGGAACCTAGCCGGCTTCTTGGCGTCCGTGGACACCTCTTCTGTGGCATAGCGGGCGAGGTTCTCAAACTCTCAACTGTAAGCATCAACAGCCATCTTACTCTGGGTGAAGCTACAGAACTCTTCTCTCTTGCGATCAATGAGAGCCAGAGGAATGTGATGCTCGCGAAAAGCCTCAGTGAAATCTCTCCAGGTAGGAATCTGGCCAGCTGGAAGCATAACCTCATAGTTATGCCACCAAAGACTAGCAGGACCTTTCAGGTGGTATGTGGCATAGGTGACCTTGTCATCTTCAGCTACGTTCCTGGAACCCAACTTATGAGTGATACTACAGAGCCAGTCATCTGCATCGAGTGGCTCGATGGAATGATGAAAGGTAGGTGGGTGCAAGCGAATGAAGTCATGAATGGTTACAGACCCTTTGAACCGATGTGCGGTGTTCTCCTCGATACGTGCCAACAAGCGGTTAGACTCACGCTTGTTCCTCTCCATCTCTAACATGAACTCTATCAACGAAGGTTGATCGGGAGGATCCTCGTCCCTACCATCTCCGTGCTTCTGGCTACGAACAACAGAACTTTGCTTAACTGATGACATCCCGAGAAACAAAACCAAGGACGGAATCAGCGTCATCTATAGGCTGTAGAATGTAGGACAAGGAAATTAGTAACTCTCGAACTCCTAGGGCAATTCCGGCAGCATAACGGCAGTAAAATGCTCAGAATGAGACATCCTGCTAAAATGGGGTAGTAACATACTCAACATCACCAGTCAAGGTTCTGAGATCATACTAAACAGACTACACCGGAAGTACTCAAAACTGGGATATGACTCTGATCAACCAATCCTATGGGACTACGGAGTAGTAACACGTGATCCTTATGGACGGAGGAGAAAGCCTAGTTCCTTAACCCCGCAGGAAAGATAGGATGACTCCGATCAGAAGGCCATGAGGTATAAGGAGTAAAAAGAGCCTTACTTTCCTTCCCACAAACAATCCCCTTACATAACTAAAGAATTTCTAGACTCAACTTCGACCAGTTTGGCTTGGTAATCATAAAGGCAGTCAGGCTCTGATACCAAAGCTGTGAGGACCCCGATTCTATGCCATACCGATCTAGCATGTATCACCTCATATCACTTTGCGGCCTCACGCACGGTATTCCCACGGGTGTCGCCTTACCATGCCCGGGACCATTTGCGCCTTTTGGCACACGTATATGATAGTGTCGCTAGCATCCATATGACAAAGAACCCGGACTGACATGGCTAGTCGTGAACCCAAAGTGGCACTAACTTACAGGGACAGGCATACGTGACCCAGCAACGAACGTGTCGGTCATCAGCGTGTGAATCCGGGCTGTAGCAACTAGGCTACCAGGACTTCGGTAAACCGGGCTGTAGCAGGCTAACAGGACTCTGGTAGACACCGCGTGACATTTCCCCGAAGGGACAGACACAGGAACGAAGAAGGACACATGCCGTCCAGCCTAAGTGTTTCGGAGAAGTAGCAAGCTACCAGGGCTCAGTGGAAGCACTAGGAGACATTTCCCGGTAAGAGAGGCTACTAAGGATAAACAACTAGATAGTCAGATCCCACACATAGCAATACACATTACACGTATGCATAACATGCAAGTATGTGCTGTACAACATGGCATCACAACATAACTCAACAACTCATATAAATAAGGCTCAAAGAGCCAACATAGCATTTATTGCAAACAGGGGTCACAGGACCCATCATACAGAGCATACAAGCAACAAGCGGAAGCATTACATGTCTGAGTACAGACATCTACAAATGAAAAAGGCTGAAGAGCCTGACTATCTACAACATCCGATCAAGATTGTAGCTGAGGTACAAGCTACTTGTCGAAGTCCACAGAAACTAGTAAGACCGAAGTCTCCGCTGCAAAAACATAAATAAAGCAACATGAGTACAAATGTACTCAGCAAGACTTACATTAGATCCTATCATACATGCATTTGTATCAAGAAGATAATGTGGGGTTTAGTTGCAGCAAGCCAGCTTTGACTCGGCGGCTATCCTGTTCTACGACTACAAGAACTTCTTGAGGTGAGACAACGTACACGAGTCCACTAATCAGCACACAATACACTACTATGGATTCATCCCCGTCTCCCTACGGGAAAGCCATCCATAGCACTCACACTTGTCTTGAGCATTTTAGAGTATCCACTTCAAGTTGTCTATGTACCATGTAAGCATCCAAGAAGTCCATAACCGCGTACCCGGCTATTCGAATAGATCATGTTAACCCTGCAGGGGTGTACTTCTTCACACACGCTCTCGCCACTTACCACCATGTACACGTCATGTATCTCGGCAACCTTCAAGCGGAAGCCTGGCGAGGGTGTCGGCCACGACCTGACTAACCACACAAGACTCTAATCCAGGTTTATCGCCTATTCGGGTTCCATCCGCAAGGAGATCCGGCCGGGGTTTCACTCATGGCCCCAAACGATGTATGCAGGGTTCCCAAGCCCACCTCGCCGGATAGATCTACGCTTGGTACACCGTGCCACTGTGCCTAGTCTGTCCCAAGCCCACCTGGCCGGGTGCCACTTGGTAGACTACTAACACTACCTACAAACACTAGAACCTAGTTGCGACTCCTGGACAGAGATCAAGTCGGTTAATAAGTCGAGAGAGTCAATTAAGGATCCCAATGTGTGGTAGTATCGAGTCATTGGACAACATACATAGAACTCAGTGCTTAAGGACGGTTCCAGTGAGACAACCCACCATGTACTCCTACATGGCCTCTCACCGCTACCTTTATCAAATCGTGTTCACACACTTAACTTTCAGCACCAGAACATATCATCACACTCCAATTCATTCCCAAATAATCAGACCTGACACAACTCTAAGCAATAGCAGGCATAGCATGGTAGGAACACAACAATGGCTTCAATGAACTCCTACACATGCTAGTGGGTTTCAACTATTTACTGTGGCAATGACAGGTCATGCAGAGGAATGGGTTCAACTACCGCAGCACAAAGTATCAGTTGAATCATTGTTGTCCTAATGCAATAACAAAGAGCAGGAGCGAGAGAGTAGGATTTTATCGGAATGAACAAGGGGGGTTTGCTTGCCTGGTATATCAACAAGGAAGGCACTGCTCCTCAGACAGGTACTCTGGAACGGTCTCCGGAGCAGGACCTATCGAGAAGGAACGGTGTCGATAATCAATACACAAGCATATGCAACAATATGATGCATGAACATGGCATGAAGATGTGATGCTGTTTGTGCTAATGCTGTTAGCATTCATTTGGTTGAAGTCCATTTGAACCAAGAATTCAAATGCAACTCCGAATTAAGCCCTTATAAATGCCATTTATATGGGTTCACCTATTCAGAAGGTTTAGGTTGGTTTGTCATGCATGAAACTAGTACAGATGGATAGATTGCATTTTTTTGATAATTTTTCATATATAAATTATTTCAATCTGAGTTACGGTTGAATTTCTATGATTTTTTGAAGTTTGGCTAATTTTCTGGAATTCCTGATTTAATTTAAATCCAGAAAATAAATAATTGCGTCAGCACTGCGTCATGCTTGCGTCAGCAAGTCAATAGCACTGACTGGTCAAACTTGACGTGTGGGGTCCACACGTCAGTGACACGGGTTAAACAGGGGGGTTAGTTTTATCTTAATTAAAGGATTAGTGGCACCGGGCCCACTGGTCAGTGTCAGGGGGTTAAATAAGCGGTGATTAGCACTAAGCTAATCACCTAATGGGCCGGGCCCACGTGGCAGGGCTCAGGCGACGGGGCTCGCCGCCGGCGACCTCTGGACGCGGCGGAGTCCGTGCCACATGCCACGGGGACGACGTGTGATAGCACCGGGGCGTAGCCCGGGCTCTCGCGCATCTGGTGGGGCAGGTGGGAGGAGCTGGGGGCGGAGCTCACCGCGGCGGCCGGAGCACGGGCTCCGAGCGGGAGTGGGCTGTGGGGCACGGGGAGGCCACTCGAGGGGCTCTGCGGCACCCTCGTGGCACCAGGAGCACGGTGACGAGCTCGGTTGCGGGGTGCGGTGGCTAGGGCGATGGCGGCGACATGGACGGCGGCGAGAGGCTTTGGCCGTGGTGGGGAAAGGGGCTATGGCATGCGGGCGGCTAAACGGAGAGAGGGGAACGGGGCAGGAGCTCACTGTGGTTCCGGTGGCGTCTTCAGTGGGCTCGGGGGAGGCCGGACGGTGGCGTGGCGGCGAGGACGATCTCCGGCGGCCGGAGATGAAGACGACGGCGCCGAGGACAAAGCAGAGCTCTCCCGGGTTGCTTGGCTCGGTGAGGAGGGAGAGGGGGTCGCGGCGGAGCTGTCGAGCGCGTCGGGGAGGTGCGGCAGTGGTCGAGGGCGCGGCAGCAGTGAGCGAGGGAGAGGAGAGGAGAGGACTGGGGAGAGTGAGAGGGTCCGGGGGGGCGCGTGGCGACGTGCAGGGAGGCCAGAGCGACGAGGAGAGGAAGCAGGAGGTGGCGGGAAGACGTGGCCACGGTCGGCTGTGGCGCGGCCACGCAGCAGCTCCTACTGGCAGGAGCTTGAAGAAGCTCCTGGCAGTTGGGCTGGGCCGGCCTGCTGGGCCGCAGGGCCAGGCCAGGCTGCATAGGTGAGTTGGCCCAGGTAGGTTCCCTTTTTCCTATTTGTTTTCTTTTCTTTTTTTCTGACGTTTGTTTTGATTTAATAATAATACTAAATTATTTTATTTACTTATGCCAATTTTTGTAGGAACTAGTGGTATTATTCCGGAGCTCCTCAACAAATGGCATAATTTTTGGACATATATTATATATATAACAAATATATATCCAATGCAAATATTTATGCATTAATTCCAAATGCCCAAAATAAATACTTATGGGCTCTTAAAAATATTGGTTTGATTTTTATCTCTGTACAATATTTTCAGAGAGCAACATGAGCATTTTCTTGGACCTTTTTGGAGCAATTTTTATTTGGGTCATTTCCAAAAATGATTCTGAGGGTTTCACAAATCCCCATTTCAAAATTAAATGGAATTTAAACATGATGCACAAATGACTAGTTAGTCTAGGTCATACCAGAACTAGGGATGTGACAAAAACACATAACTACCCTAACTATTACAGAGATTCACTCCTGGGTGTGAAACACAGAAGAAAGTGATGATAGTGAAGCCGATCACATCCCAGGTCTTTGGGTGTGAAACTTTTTCTTCGCGTGTGTCCCTTTGCACGTAGCCATGGAAAATCTTCATCATTTAACTTGATGCTCGGGTCAATATTCACTCCCACGATGTTTCTTTTCATAATCTTCTGACATGTTTGTCTTGTCATAATCTTATGACATGTCTGTCTTGTCATCCACTCCCACGATGTTTCTTTTCCATGAAAGAACTATGTGGCGCTTTGGCTCGTCGTATGATCCATTCGCTTCCTTATATTTTCTTTTTCTCGGCCTGGTAGACATGTCTTTCACATAAAAAATCTGCGCCACATTATTGGCTAGGACGAATGGTTTGTCTGCATACGGAAGATTGTTGAGATCCACTGTTGTCATTCCGTACTGCGGGTCTTCCGTTAACCCGCCTCATGTCATATTGACCCATTTGCACCAAAACAAAGGGACCTTCAAACCACCTCCATAGTTAAGTTTCCATATGTCCTCTATGTAACCATAATATGTTTCCTTTCCCATGTTGGTTGTTGCATCAAAGCGGACACCATTGTTTTGGTTGGTGCTCTTCCTATCTTGGGTGATCGTGTAAAATGTATTCCCATTTATCTGGTACCCTTTGAAAGTCATATCTAAGATGGTAACTGGGACATCGAGTACATGTCATCTTCAATATCACCATCATGTCGTCAAACAACCGGCAAAAGTCCTCATTTGTTCACGTGTAATCCAGTCGTCAGACTTCTCCGGGTGTTTGGAGTGTAGAAAATTCTTGTGTTCCTCCATATACAGAGCCACCAAGGCATAATTCTATAGAACTGTGTAGTGTGCTTCAGTGAAAGAATGCCCGTCCAGACATATTATTTGATCCCCTCCTAGCGTGCCTTTTCCATCCAGTCCACCCTTATGCCGCGATTCAGGAACACCAATTGGCTTAAGGTTAGGAATAAAGTCAATACAAAACTCAATGACCTCCTCATTTTCATGGCCTTCCGCGATGCTTCCTTCTGGCCTAGCACGATTATGAACATATTTCTTCAAGACACCCATGAACCTCTCGAAGGGGAACATATTGTGTAGAAATACAGGACCCAAAACGTTAATCTCTTCGCAAAGGTGAACTAGGACGTGCGTCATGATGTTGAAGAAGGATGGTGGGAACACCAACTCGAAACTGACCAGTCATTGCACCAAATCATTCTGTAACCCTGGTATGATTTCTCGATCGATTACCTTCTAAGAGATTGCATTGAGGAATGCACATAGCTTCACAATGGCTAATCGAACGTTTTCCGGTAGAAGCCCCCTCAATGCAACCGGAAGCAGTTGCATCATAATCACGTGGCAGTCATGAGACTTTACACTACTGGAATCAGCTACTTTGTCATCTGCCAAATCTTTGACGTCCGCTAGCGGACGGAAAAGAAGCTCTTTGCCATCAGCTACCGAAAAGCAGACGACAAAGAAAGAGCTGAGGGTAAAGAAGGTCTTTGCCATCAGCCATGTCTTTGCCGTTAGCTAGCGGATGGAAAAGAATCTTTGTTGTCTGCTAGCTAACGGCAAAGAGGGAGGTGGTACCCGCTAACAGGAAAACTTAACGTCCCCCTTCTTTGCCGTCCACAGCAGACGACAAAGATAGAACAAAAGCTAACGGCAAAGGCACGGCGGACAGCAAATGCTAACCTAACTAACGGCCGAGCCCCCCTCCCACCCCCCCGCCCGTTACTCTCTATGTTTCTCCCTCTCTCCTCCCCAACGCCCACATCGATCCACACCCACCGCGCCGCACCCGCCGCCCGGCACCGCCCCCGCCACCACCCCTGCC
>NC_057803.1:728666770-728670544 GCF_018294505.1 Triticum aestivum | reverse complement strand
CCCCCTCCCCCATTGGGAGACATCAGCGGTATGGTCACCTTGACCCCGGAAGTGTTCGGTCGCGTCTGCCGCACTCGCTGCCAAATCCAGATAAGTGTTTTCCGCACTCCACTGCCGGTCTAACGGAGCATACTTAGGATCCCCGAACTTCATCCGCGGCATATAGGGCTTTCCAGCCGTGATATCTCTGGCCTGACGCAGCTCCTCCGTCATAGCTCTCATTGCAGAGCGAGTATCCTTGGCCTCGGCAGTGATCTTTTCAAGCTCCTTCTGAGCCGCCCTATCTTCTTGTTCAAGAAATTTACAGCGGTCGGCAGCATCCTTCTATTTTATAGCCATCTCGGCTATTACTTTCTTACTCTGGCAGTGAGCAGCCTGTTCGACTTTTAGCTATTCAGCCGCTTTAATGGCAGCCGCATCACTTTTCCTTGCTTGCTCCTTGGCTCGGGCAAGTTCCGCCCGAAGGTTCTCCACGGCAGTAACACCATCTACATTAAGCACATATCTTATAAGGCACGAGCATCGAACTCCTCTTATCAGATGTCTGTGGAGCATACCTTGTGCCTCGTCTAGCCGCTTATTTACAAGCGCGATCTCGGCATCCGCCACGTCAAGTTGCCGCTTTAGCTCGGCACATTCATCAGTCCGGCTAGCCACCGAACGCCTCGCTACCTTCATAAAAAGGTGACATATTACACCTGGGGTTATGATCCTCTGTGCCCCGTCACTTTTGACGACACACAGAGTCTCAGGGGCTACTATTTATACAGGGCACATTTTATATGCGGCTCTACCAAAAGGTACACGTTTTCACGTACCTCAAAGCCTGTCAGTAAACTCCTGGCGGCCTCATACAATCCGCTTTTCATGGACGAAATCCTTCCTATCACCGTGTTCATCAAAATACGGTGTTCTTCTGAGATGGATGCTCGCCCGAGCAGATTCCTCAGCCCCTCCGACTGCGCACCAGAGGGTGCCGGACTAGCCTGACGACCTTTTTCAGGGTCCGGACTTGGAAAAACCCTCCGGGATGACACCTCAGGGTCGCCTGCCTCGTAAGGCGGTGCAGCTAGGGGAGGCGTTTCTCTCTGCATCATCTCCGGACGAAGATCCCCTGAAGATGAGCTCTGCTCAGAAGGGTTGAGATCCGAACTACAAGGTAATATTTCGGTTATCTTCCTCAGAAATAAAACAGGGATACCACTCATTTTGGAACCCCTCTCTTTACTTACGGCTCAGAGGAGAGCTGATCCCCTCGAGGGCGGAATGCGGTCGGGGCATTCTTCGGCGCCGGATCCTCTGGCGAAGATTTCTTCCCCCGTTTCGAGGCCATCCCCTCCGGGTCTTCAGAGGCAGTCCTTTTCTTTCCCAGGTTGGGGGAATTCTCGATTCCTCCCTTCCTGACAGCCTCCTTCATGGAGGCGGTAGCTCCTTGGTTCCCCTCTTCGCCCTCTGCCGAAATCATAATCTCCAGCATCCTGGTTAACACGGGATCCGACACGGTCTCGGGCAGGGGGGCTGGACACCTGATAAGCTTTGCCTTCACTATCCACTTTTGTTCAAAAGATAGCTCTGTTAAAAGGCAATTTTATGATGAGAATACGGATGGCGTGTCCAAATACGGGGCTACTTACTTGAGCATCCGGGCGATTGCAGCTCAGACCTGCGTCCTCGGACAAGTCCGGACACCTCGCTTGTGATCCGAAGAACAATTTGTACATCTCCACGGGTGTTGCGCCCATAAAATGTTGGAGGACACGCGGTCCCTCCAGATTAAATTCCCACAGGCGGAGAGGGCGACGTTTGCAGGGTAGCATGCGGCGAATCAGCATAACTTGCGCCACTACGGTCAAGTTAATATCTCTTTCTAGGAGATCTCGAATGCGGTCCTGCAGCAGGGGCACGTCTTTGGACGGCCCCCAGATAAGCCCTTCATTGACCCATGACGCTCGCTGTGGTGGGGGACCCGAGCGAAAATCAGGTTGCGCCACCGATGTGGTGCCCCTAGGGGCTGTGATGTAAAACCAGTCCCGTTGCCATAAGCCGAACTCCTCTTGGAAAGAGCCCTCGGGCCATGGAGCATCGGCCATCTTGCTTATGATAGCTCCTCCGCACTCAACATGCTGCCCCTCGATCATCTTCGGTTCCACCTTGAAGGTTCTAAGCCACAATCCGAAGTGAGGAGTAATATGGAGGAAGACCACACACACGACAATGAATGATGAGATTTGGAGGATGGACTCCGGAGCTAAGTCGTGGAATTCCATCTCGTAATAAAACATAAGCCCCCTCACGAAGGGATCGATCGGGAAGCCTAGCCCCCGGAGGAAGTGCGATATGAACACCACGCTCTCACCGGGCTGGGGAATGGGAATGGCCTGCCCTTGAGCAGGCAGCCTATGCGAGATTTCGCTGGTTAGATACCTGGCATCTCTCAGCTTTCGCACATCTTCTTCCGTAACGGAGGAAGGCATCCACCGGCCTTGAAGGTCGGAGCCGGACATTGTCGAAGGTCCGAAGCGCCTAAAACTAGGGCTTTGGGTGTTGGAACTCGAAGCAAGGGGCGGATTCGATTGGATTGAAAAGAAAGGAGTCGAGCCTTGGTCTCTTTATAAAGGAGTTGAATACCAAGAGCCCTCCTCGTAACCGTTTGGGACTTTCTTTCAATTAGGGAGTCATACCAAAGGCACCGTTGGGTTACCCACACCCGTATTGATGAGAATCCCGGAATAAGGGGACACGATCTCTGCTTTGGCAAGACATGGCAAGGAAACCGCCTCGCTAAACGTGCTGAGGTGGAATAGTAAGATGATTCGAATAAAGGCTTGCCATAGCATGATGTCACGCTGCGGAATACATCAGCAGATTAGATTGGTGCAGATATTATTCTCTCTACGGTGGTATGTGGAACTTATTTTACAGAGCCGGACACTATCCTTGTGTTCAACATCTTCTATGAAGTATTCGGAGGAGGAACCCGCCTTGCAATGTCAAAGACAATTTGGGCGCCGGACTCGTCGTCATTGAAGCCTGGTTCAGCGGCTACAGAGGGAGTCCTGGATTAGGGGGTGTCCGGATGGCCGGACTATGACCTTTGGCCGGACTCCCGGACTATGAAGATACAAGATTGAAGACTCTGTCCTGTGTCCGGATAGGACTTTCCTTGACGTGGAAGGAAAGCTTGGCGATATGATATGAAGATCTCCTCCCATTGTAACCGACTCTGTGTAACCCTAGCCCTCTTCGATGTCTATATAAACCGGAGAGTTTTAGTCCGTAGGACGAACAACAATCATACCATAGGCTAGCTTCTAGGGTTTAGCCTCTCTGATCTCGTGGTAGATCAACTCTTGTACTACCCATATCATCAATATTAATCAAGCAGGAGTAGGATTTTACCTCCATCGAGAGGGCCCGAACCTGGGTAAAAACATCGTGTCTCTTGTCTCATGTTACCATCCGCCTAGACGCACAGTTCGGGACCCCCTACCCGAGATCCGCCGGTTTTGACACCGACACCCACACACTGACGCCCCACCATCCCGCCACCCCGGTGCCCCGCCGCCCAGCGTCGCCCCCAGCTCCGGTGAGTATTCTTTTTTTCTTTTTTTTTCTTTTTTTTGCTGTTTGATTGTTAGTGTTAGATTTAGTGCTAGATATGTGTTAGTGTTAGTGTTAGATTTAGTGCTACATATATATGTTTTAGTGGTAGATTTAGTGCATGGGTTTTAGATGAAAAAAGATGAAAAAAGAAGAAGAAGAAAAGAAGAAAAG
>NC_057803.1:728654764-728665936 GCF_018294505.1 Triticum aestivum | reverse complement strand
GAGCCCGTCATTGATTATAGTGATGATGATGATTATGCATTTATTGATGATACTGATCGAGATAATTATTGTACTTGATGATGACACACTTAAGTGATATACATATTATTATTCATGTCGGTATTTTTTTGCCATTGTACTAATTTCGTTTACTCTTTGTCATGGCAGGTGTTGAAAGATGGTGGGCGCTGGTCGGGAGCGCTCCGAGGACCCTTCTTCGTCCACGCGTGCGACGAGGTCTTCCATTCCACACGCATCTCTCCGCCGAGCGTTGCTGGACAGTATGGCGACACCGTCGGGCCCTTCTTCGTCGACCGCGTTGCCGAGCAGGGGACGAGGTAAGAAGAAGAGAGCAGCTGGAGCACGTGGTCGAGGGAGAGGAGGTAGGGTGACTGCGAGGGAGCCTTCCTTGCCGCCACCCCCAGCTATTTCACCCGAGCACGTGACTGCTAGGGTGGACTCGTCCGAGGAGGAGGCTACACGGACTCCGGTCCATGAGCCTTCGGTCCACGGGCCTTCGGGCCACGAGAGTTCGGCCCACGAGACCCCGGAGGAATACACGTCTGGATGGGGTACCAGGCCGGATGAGCCTGAGGGGCCGAGTGGCCATGCTGATGATGGCGGGGAGCCAACTGATATTGACGAGGAAGGGGGCACCGTCTACTAGCGTGGTGCTACACGGCTCCCGGACGTGTCGGCGACCCGCGAGCAGAGGTGGTTGATTTTCCCTGATGGGGAGAGGTAAGTGCATTTAATCTTTTTGTACCCTTCTGCATTCACGTTTCTTCAAATATCTAATGCGTTAGCCTTGTCATGCTGCAGGGGTTGGGACCACCATCATAGTGTCCGCCGGCCCAAGTCCGTCCTTGGAGTTCTTTGTCGGCAAAACTTCCCGGGGTTTGTTACGTTGCTTGGTGAGGGTCGGCTTCCAGAGCTTGGATTGTGTTGGGAGCACTACTTGGCTGCCTCAGCCCCGTCGGGTGAGATTATCGACGGTGTCTTGTGCAAGACGAGGGCAGACATGGTGATTAGAAAGTTCTGGGTAATTTCTCCTTTACACAATTAAAAATCTTCAACTAGCTAGTTATTAATTGTACTAATCAATATTGTCTCGTTTGATTGCAGACATTCTATAGGTGTGAGGAGGGATACGAGGAGGAGGCGGCAAATGTTATCGATAACGTCTGCAAGCGCCTACCACAGAACTTACGACACTTGGCTCGGGTGCAGGCCGTTCGAGACTACTACGCCGCACGTGGTATCAAGAAGACCAAGCCGGCGTGCCGCGAGAAGTTCTTGAGTAAGGATGAATACATGAAGGTAATTCTTAAGGCCTTGTACTTCACTTCCTTCATTTAGTAATTCATAGCCGTAGCGCTCAAGTTTCTATTTCCTAACTTAGGCCCCTCCGAGATGGTGTGCGGATCGGATGGATTGTTGGGAGGTGTTGGTCAATGAGTGGTGCTCAAAAGAATGGCGAGCCCCCCACAACGAGGCCAAGGACAAACGTGCCCAAATGGAAGGTGTGCCACACCATCAAGGCAGCTCCAACTTATATCAGTACGGGCGGAACTGGGTATGTGGTTTGCTTCATGAATCATGCAATTCGTTCGTCATGCTAGCTTTCAGCCCTTTAATTACTAATTTTCTTTGTTTCTCTCTTTCAGACACGCTACAATAAGGCGGATAAGGTGCCAGAGGTGCATGCCCTGTATGCCATGGCCCACACTGGCTCTTACAAGAAAGTGAAGGCATTCTCTGCGTCTGACCTCGATGATCCAAAAAACTTCACCAACATCACCTCCCACGACAAGCTCGTGAAATATAGAGATGAGGGGAAAGCGAGGAAAGGGGAGGACTTTAACCCGAGCCAGGGTCCCATTGATACCGAGCTGCTGATGATATCTGGTGGCGGGAGGTCCCATGGCTCCATAGCCATGGGAGATGGACTTATCCATTGTCCTAGCACTCTCCCGGAGATCAAGGCGCGCCAGTCGAGCTCCGCTCCTGAGATAAGGCCTCGTGAATGGCCAGTCCAACTCGCCTTCAAGGTTAGTTATACGTACTCAGCTATCTTTCTCCATTACATTGTGTGCGCTTCCATCAATGATTACAAATGGTAACAAGGAGTGGTGTTGCAGGCTGCTATACAAAGTGAGAGAGATAGAACGGAGAAACTTCTGGCGGAGGCGGCGGAGAGGCAGCGGGAGTTGGAGGAGAGGACGACAATGATGTTGGAGGAGGAGAGGGCACGGAATGACATGCAGGCAAGGGCCATGTACGAGCTCCTTGTGGTAAGTTTTTTCTACACATTAGCCAAAACATTCATGTAGTGTTTGTCTCATTACTAACTAGTATGATTGAGTCATCAAAACCAAATGTGCAGTCTATGTGCGAGAATTCCGGTCAGACCGCTCCGCTGATGCCAGTGATTGCTCCTGGGACCACGGTCAGTTTAATTTGAACAGACATTACTTGCTAGTCTTAACATTTGAGTGTCATTATGCTAACGAGACATTGGAAATGATCTTTGGTACAGTGTAACTCCAGACAAGCATCGCACGATCCTTCTCCAGCTACCGGCACGAGCCACACCGCTACAACACCTCCATGATCATGGAAAGTGTCTCTAGTATTTTGCTTAACAAATGCATAAACACCTAGACTTAGCTTTATTTCCTCCAATATGCTTACCATAATGACTTAGAGTTAGCTTCTTTTCCTCCAAAATGACTTAATAAGCTTACTAACCTCCAAAACCATCCATCTTACCTAGGTTAGCTCTAAAATGATGCATTTTTACCCAAGTTGTCTCTAAAATGACCCATTTTACCTAGATTAGCTCATAAACGATCCATTTCACCTAGGTTAGCTCCAAAATGACCCATCTTACCTAGGCTAGCTCCAACATGACCCATTTTACCTAGATTAGGTCATAAATGATCCATTTCACCTAAATTAGCTCTTAAATGATCCATTTCACCTTAGTTAGCTCAAAAACGATCCATTTCACCTTAATTAGCTAAAAAACGATCCATTTCACCTTACTTAGCTCATAAATGACCCATTTCAACTTAGTTAGCTCATATATGATCCATTTCACCTAAGTTAGCTCATAAATGACATATACTTCTTGTTCTAGTCTTCTTCTTCTAGTCACCTATTTCTAACTTTCTTATTTTCCATTTTGCAGATTTCATTCACTTCATGAAAGCTAGCTTGCTATGATGGAGTGCTTGTTTTTTCTTTGATGAAACTTTGCATTGTATCTAGCTTGCTATGATGGAACTTGCTATATTGATAAAACTTTGCATTGTAATATGTATATGGATGGAACAATGTGTATGGATGGAACTTTCTTATGTATGAATGGATGGAACTTAATTATGTGTTGGATATATATGTGATATGTTTGCTGTTAAATAGCCCTGTGAAATATATCTATATATGTCATATATATCTGCTGTGAAAATTGTTGGATTCAGAAAAAACAAAACAAGAGCCAACATACAGGCTCTTTGCCGTCTGCCAGCAACGGCAACGGCCTCTTTGCCGTCCGCCGCGGATGGCAAACAGGACACGTGGCAGCGAACTATGCTTCCTTGGAGCTGACCCATTTGGCCAGTTTGCCTACAGTGGCACACGACAAAGAGTGGTGACGTCATGCTGACACCATGCGGTGGACGGCAAAGGGCTGCCGTTAGCCACCTAACGGACTAGCAGAGAAATTTTTGCCGTCTGCTTTCTTTGCTGTCCGATGCGGATGGCAAAGGACCCTTTGCCGTCAGCCGCATAAAGTGGACTGCAAAGTAGCTGTTTGTCGGGTCTTACTTTGTCTTCCATGTTTGCCGTCCGCGGCGGACAGCAAAGACCTTTGCCGTCCACCATTCATGCCTTTGCCGTCCACCGTGGCATACGGCAAAGTAGCTGATTCCTGTAGTGTTAGGTTCTTGAACTTTTTCTCTACCTTATTTATTATTCCCTTTATATTCGACGAGAAGCCAGACGGTACCTTCATGTTGAGGAGGCATTCAAAGAAGATTTCCTTCTCTTCTTTTGTAAGAGCATAGCTGGCCTGACCCTGATGTATGCCGTCTTTTCCGTGCATACGTTGCTGGTCCTCCCGTGCCTCTGCTGTATCTTTTGTCTTCCCATACACGCCCAAGAAGCCAAACAGGGTCACGCGAAGATTCTTCGTCACGTGAATCACGTCGATTGCAGAGCGGACCTCTAGGTCTTTCCAATATGGCAGGTCCCAAAATATAGATTTCTTCTTCCACATGGGTGCGCGTCCGTCAGCATCCTTGAGAATAGGTTGTCCGCCAGGACCCTTTCCAAAGATTACCTTCAAATCCTTGACCATATCATGTACATCAGCACCAGTACGGTGGCGAGGCTTCGTCCGGTGATCCGCCTCACCTTTGAAATGCTTGCCTTTCTTTCTTACGGTATGCATGCTCGGAAGAAATCGACGATGTCCCAGGTACACATTCTTCCTACAAATCTCCAAATATATACTGTCGGTATCATCCAAATAGTGTGTGCATCCGCGTTATCCCTTGTTTGTCTGTCCTGAAAGGTTACTGAGAGCAGGCCAATCATTGATGGTCACGAACAACAACGCCTTTAGGTCAAATTCTTCCTGTCCGTGCTCCTCCCACACGTGTACACCTGTTCCATTCCACAGCTGTAATAGTTCTTCAACTAATGGCCTTAGGTACACATCAATGTCGTTGCCGTGTTGCTTAGGGCCTTGGATGAGCACTGGCATCATAATGAACTTCCGATTCATGCACAACCAAGGAGGAAGGTTATACAAACATAGAGTCACATGCCACGTGCTATGGTTGCTGCTCTGCTCCCCAAAAGGTTTAATGCCATCTGCGCTTAGACCAAACCATACGTTCCTTGGGTCACCTGCAAACTCCTCCCTGTACTTTCTCTCGATTTGTCTCCACTGCGAACCGTCAGCGGGTACTCTCAACTTTCCGTCTTTCTTACGGTCTTCTCCGTGCCACCGCATCGCCTTTGCATGCTCTCTGTTTTGGAACAAACGTTTCAACCGTGGTATTATAGGAGCATACCACATCACCTTGGCAGGAATCTTCTTCCTGGGGCGCTCGCCCTCGACATCACCAGGGTCATCGCGACTGATCTGATAACACAATGCAAAGCATACCGGGAAAGCGTTCAAATCCTCGCACTCACCACGATAGAGGATGCAGTCATTAGGGCATGCATGTATCTTCTGCATGCCTAACCCTAGAGCGTAGACAACCTTCTTTGCTTCATACGTACTCTCGGGCAATTCGTTGTCCTTTGGAAGCATATTCTTTATCATTACTAGCAACTTTCCAAATCCCTTGTCAGATACACCATTCTCTGCCTTCCATTGCAGCAATTCCAGTGAGGTGCCATCTTTTTTTTTGTTACCTTCACAATTCGGGTACAACAATTTCTTGTGATCCTCTAACATGCGCTGCAACTTCTTCCTCTCCAAATCGCTTGCGCAGTTTCTCTTTGCATCGACAATGGCCCAACCTAGATCATCAGCGGGCTCATCTGATGCCTCTTCTTCAGCTTCTTCCCGCATTGCCGGCTCAGCTTCTTCCCCCATTGTTGTATCATCGTATTTAGGGAACCCATGGCCAGGATAAATGTCCTTGTCCTCTTCTTCTTCATTGTCTTCCATCATAACCCCTCTTTCTCCGTGCTTGGTCCAAACATTATAGTGGGGCATAAAACCGGACTCAAATAGGTGGACATGAATGGTTCTTGACGTAGAGTAATTGTGACCATTCTTATAGCCAGCACATGGACAAGGCATAAAACCATCCGCCCGCTTGTTTGCTTCAGCGGCAAGCAGAAAAGTATGCACTCCATTAATGAACTCGGGAGAGCATCGGTCATCATAAATCCATTGTCGGCTCATCTTCATTACACAACACCGAATAGACCAAATTAATACAAGTTCATACATAAAGTTCATATACTACACTTAATTAAATGCAACATACAAATAACTCTCTAGCTAAAGAATTTAAATGCAACAACAAATGCGATCAAGATCGCAACTAAGGTAACAATTGACCCAACAGCATAATGATACCAAGCCACACTATCAATGGCATATTTTCTAATCTTTCTAATCTTCAACCGCATTTTCTCCATCTTGATCATGTGATCATCGACGACATCAGCAACATGCAACTCCAATTCCATCTTCTCCCCCTCAATTCGTTTCAATTTTTCTTTCAAATACTCATTTTCTCTTTCAACTAAATTTAACCTCTTGACAATAGGGTCGGTTGGAATTTCCGGTTCACATACCTCCTAGATACAAATATCTATGTCAACTTGATTGGCATAATTTGTCATAAACACGAAATGCAACAACTAGTTTTAAAGGAGAATATACCACATCCGAATCATAACAAGGACGAGGGTCGACGGGGACGGATATCAAAATCATGACACTATGTATAACAAATAACGTATGGGTAAGATAATTATACGAGTAACTATATATCCAAATCACACAAACATCAATTTGGTAATGTAAAACATTCATGAACAAGAGCCTCACCACAAGGTGGTGATCGCGACGGGACGGTGCGGGCGATCGACGATGGTTAAGACGGAGATTTAGAAGGCACTAAGTAAACCACACCTACATATGCAAACTAAGTGTTATTTTTGACCTCAAATTGCATATAAATCAAATACTAGCGCACATAATTTCTCCCAAATTACTGAACTCACAAATTAATCACTATACAAAGCATTGCAAGAGCTAATCTAGCAATGAGAGATGAAAGGACAAAGTTGTTAACCTTTGTGATCATTTGAATGGATGGGGGCCTTCAAATCTTGACAAATTTTGGGCAAAATTTGCGATGAGCTCGAGGAAGAGAGGGGAAGAACAGAGGAAGTGAGGGGAAAGGGGAAGAACAGAGCGAGCTCGAGTGGACGAACGGTTTATGTACGACGACCTTTAATACCGGTTTGTGCCACGAACCGGTACTACAGGTGCTGGAGGGGCCCAGACTGACAACATCCTGCCACCACTCTCTTTAGTACCGGTTCGTGGCATAAACCGGTGCTAAAGGTTTGCCACGAACCGGTACTAATGAGAGCGGCCGGCTATCCGTTGGAACCTGCACTAATGGACACATTAGTGCCGGCTCAAAATCAAACCGGCAACAATGTGTCTCAGATTTGACCATTTTTCTACTAGTGCAAGTACACTGAATGTTGTATGCACTGTACATGCAAGGCTACTCTGAAAAATGGATATACCTAAGTCTAGATGGTATAGATAAAGTTTGTGCAGTCTTCTATATTACTTCCAAGAAAAGGAAGAACATGGGTAGTTGTCTCTATTGCCTTCTCAACATGACGATTATGACCATACTATGCACAGATGCATTCTTCTTCATCCGGTTATGTGAATGTTTTGTTCGCAGACTGGCCCATACTGTAAACATCTATAGATCAAGTTCATGCTCAATAAACACATTTCAGATCAAAATATTCTGTAGAAAGGAGAAAGCAGTTAGAAAGTGACAGCATCATGACAAACGACTTTTTTTGGGTGGAGTGAGATCAGACACTCCAATGCAGCTTAAAATATAATGTTAAGATCAAATATCAAATAAATATAGGTAAGGAATATCCCTTTGAACCATCGTCAGCCAACTACAACTACATAATTATCTATGAGTGCAGTTTTTTCTAGCTCGGTCTACGTGGTACCCCATATCACAACCATTCAATATGTCATCTTGTTCATGTGGATGTGTGCATCATTACAGGAATAAGCAGCTAGCACCAGGCGCTCAGAGATTAATCCTCTGCCGCGAGGCACATGACCTGATTTGACTTGTGTCCATCAGACCAGTCCCGCTGAATTCTTTTGTCCACCAATGACGCGTGTACAGCCAACACTCCCTGCTCCCTCTTCCCGCCGCCGTGTGCAAATGATTTCAGGCAAAGGCAGACCCCCTCTTTTGAAACTTTACTTTCCATCCAACTTCTGACAAGCTTCTGCTGCATGCTTCATACTTTCTCTTTTTTTTTCTTTGAGAAACTCTCTCCTCTTTCTTTCTACAAACCTGGTAGTATTAATAACATGCATGGCAGCAGAAAAGTGAGCGTTAGAAGTTAAAAACTGAGTCAATTATTTGAGGTGAAAACAAACTGAGTCAATTATTTCAATTCCCGGCACCTTACACATGTTACTGTTGCACTCGTGCTAGTGGAGTCGTCGGAGTACACAGCATGTGCTACAGTGTCGTGAGGAGACAGCTAGAGTTCCCTAGGCCTAGCTCCTCACGTACAGCCCCCCTCTCTTCCACCGCATTAACTACTCTCCCTTCTCTCTCTGGAGACTGTGCACAGTGATCGTGGCAAGCCTCTCTCACTCCCTTCTCTCTGTTCCATTCACATGTCTTGTCAATGTGGGCTGTAGACTGCATGCACCTACAGCGGTCTCTGGTAATTGCCTGACACCGCTTCACTGAATTGCACATATCTCAAGATGAACCAACGACTGAGATAGTGAGTACCAGGTAGCTCGAGCTTCACTACAACTTTCCGATTATCTATTGGTTCGCCCATCTAATTTGCTCCACAACAATTTTCCCTTTTCGCTCTCTCTAGCAAAGGGCAGATGCGACTGAACAAACAGTTCTGCATAATAATAGGAATTATATATGATACTGCATTTTAACTACAAAGAACCTGTAGTTTTACTTGTAGATATATCTGCCTGGTAAGAAGAAAGAAGTAACAGATACCGGTAGATATAGAAGGTGGTCATGTGAGATGGATAAGTCATAAAACAACCTTTCACAGGTCAGGAATTGTATTGTCTCTTGCAATTTGTTCATATGAAGGTAAGGCTATTAAGAATCCCACAGCAGGGTGTATGAAAAAAAAAAGGGATCGTCAATGCCTCGTTTAAACCAGTAAGGGCAGTATATAATTGGTAAAATATATTGGTAAAATATAATTGGTAAAATATATTGAATCAGCCCTTGATTGGTTCGTGGGTGCAAACTAAAATGTGAAGGATCACAATATACAGAAGTAATTTGTTTTTAAAATGGAAAAGAAGTAATTCGGCATGGTGCACCAATGAATGGATATACTCAATAAATATCCTATTTATTTAAATAGACATTGACTAAAAGCTGCAGATACTCTTTTTTCACTACAAATCGAAGTTCTATGGAATCTGAATTTGAGCACCTATATATATATACAGCGAGCATCTAAAAGATTTATCATATAATATATGATACGACATATGCATGATAAGAGATGGATTTACGGAAAAAAGAACGTTCATTCACACAATGGAAATCTTCTCACTCTCCAATAGTTATGTATATAAATAGAAGGAAAAAATATGTGCGATCATGCACCCAATGGAAGTCTTGCCACTGCCCAATAGTTATGTACATAAATAGCAGGCGAGCAAAATTTATTAAATTGTCTATCTGTTAAATTATTTTAATCTCAAATGTTATTTAATATAGCTTGCTGATGAACGGATTTTCTTAAAAAATACCTAGTTAACTGGACATCCTTTACACTTAGAATAAGTAGCACCAATATAAAAGTTTATGTTCATTATCTATACAGGTTTCTATTAATTCATGTGCATATCCTAGAAGTTTCATAGTAACTGAGCATAGCCAAATAGCATAAAAGTTACAAAACAATATTCTACATGAGCCGGGAAATTTCTTTTCGAGAGATGCATCGATTGGAAACCGGGTGATGCAAGTAAGGATCTGTATAAAGAAGAAAAAATATTGGTATAAGAAACATGCCAAAAGTGGAACAGATTACGAAGTAACTGATTTAACATTAGCTGTACCACCCGTTCCTGATTGTCCGCATATGCACTGGGGCCATTTTCCATTGAGGTATGGAGTCTACTCAATGGAAGAACTCAACATTAAAATTGTGGAAGACCAATTAGGACAGGGTATTGTAGACAAAATATATATGAGTACACAGTATTTGAAGAAGAAAATTTATGATTACAGAGCTACGTTTCCTTAGTGGGCTAGGAGAGATGGTGATGAGATCGAACGGTGTCGAGGAGGTGAACAACTTCGCTGCTTGTCTTGAGCATCGTTTTCCCATCTCCCCGTGTTGCTTCAAATAAACATTGCGAAGGTACCAGCTACTATCAAAAAATTCCATTAGAATAGAGTACTGTTTGGGCTTCTAAGAAGCACATGTTGTACTGGATCATTGGGTGAGCATAAAGTCGAAGTAAACTAACACCTAGTTTTTGCTTGAAAGAAACATACAGATGTAAATTCGACAAACCATATGTAATGCTCTAAAACTACTTGTCCAATTTCCAAGAAAAATAGAAGAGGCCCTCTACTGCACAGAAGTACGTCCATATTTGGTGAATTGAATCCACCAATTGGATTGCATATCACCTATAATTCTTCCCATCCTAGTAATACATATCTAGACATGTTTGAAATCAGAGAACACACATCTTCAAGATCTCCCAAAACGAAATCCTAGGCTGCACTTGATCATTAGAGACCAAGTATATTCTTCGCGAAGAAAAAAACAAAAAACAAAAAAAAATTAGAGACCAAGTATCAAACAGCAGGACTCGCAAAATAAAAACCTGAATAACGATAATCTGCTACGCTCACCTACATTGGCAGCTGTTCCGTCTAATGCAAACTGCACCTTCGATGCATCGTCATGGTGGTGGATTGCTGTTTTGCCTGGGCATGGAAGGTGAGATTGGAAAGACCTCCTCATCAGCCCAGAAGATTGGAAAGACCTCCTTGTCAGCCAAGATGGATTGCAGCATGTTTGGGCCAGTGGTGATTGAAAGGTTGCGGAAGAGGATTAAGGGGAGGCTGTTTGGATCGTTTTTGTAAGATTTTTGTGCGTGAAGGCTGGAGAAGGGACATGAGGAGCAGCGCTAGCTGTTTCAGTGGAGAGATCGAACACCCTTGTTGCATTGATCTGGGGGGTACATATACAGTTGGAGCAGGGGGCGTTTAGGCCACGATCACCATCGTGGGAGGCCATGCTCGAGAGGTGGAGGGCGTGTGTGCTTCAGGGAAAACTGCACACACGCACGCTATACTAGCCTATACAGTAGACTACGTACTCAGCTCA
>NC_057803.1:728647732-728654506 GCF_018294505.1 Triticum aestivum | reverse complement strand
ACGCAAAGACTGGAACGGAAGTCATCGAAGACGTCAGTCCGTAGCCCCTTGGTCATCACATCGGCGAGCTGCTGGCGCATGGGAATGTGCAGGACACGGAAGTCGCCGAGAGCCACGTGCTCGCGCACAAAATGGATGTCGAGCTCGACATGTTTGGTGCGTCGGTGGTGGACTGGATTGCTCGATAGGTACACTGCAGAGATGTTGTCGCAGTACACGAGCGTGGCGGTCTTCACAGAGCAGCGGAGCTCGCCGAGGAGTTGCCGCAGCCAGATGCACTCGGCCACTGCGTTCACCACACCGCGGTACTCAGCTTCGGCGCTTGATCTCGAGACAGTGGGCTGGCGCCTGGATGACCAAGAGACAAGAGCGTCACCGAGGTAAACGCAGTACCCCGAGGTGGAACGCCGCGTGTCTAGACAGCCAGCCCAGTCGGCGTCGATGTAGACGCGCAGGTCGAGGGAGGAGGACGCCCGGAGATGCAGGCCGAAGGATGCCGTGCCGCGGATGTAGCGCAGAGCGCGCTTGATCAGCGCTTGATGACAGTCACGCGGGTCGTGCATATGCAGGCATATCTGTTGGACCGCATAGGCAAATTCCGGCCGCGTGACGGTGAGGTACTGGAGCGCGCCGGCGAGACTGCGGTACGACGTAGGGTTGGCGACACGCGGCCCAGTGGCAGCAGGGAGCTTGGCCTTGGTGTCCAATGGAGTCGGGGCCGGCTTGCAGTGCTCCATGTCAGCACGCTCAAGAACATCCTCAGCGTACTGCTCTGAGAGGAAGAAGCCGTCGGCGGAGCGCGTGACGCGGATGCCCAAGAAGTATTGGAGAGCGCCGAGGTCCTTCATGGCGAATTCGGTGGTGAGCGTGGTGATGATGCGTTGAAGAAGCGCATCGGAGGAGGCGGTGAGGCTCCACGTAGAGCAGGAGATACGCGGCGTCGACGCAGTGCGCAAACGTGAACAGAGAGCTGTCCGAGCGCGTCGCGGCGAAGCCCAGCGTGGTGAGGAAGCCGGCGAAGCGAAGAAACCACGCACGCGGCGCCTGCTTCAAGCCATAGAGTGACTTGGAAAGGCGGCACACGTAGTCAGGCTTGGTGGTGTCGACGAATCCTGCTGGCTGCAGGCAGTATACCTCCTCCTGCAGTGCGCTGTGGAGGAACGCGTTTTTGACATCCAGCTGGTGGACCAGCCATCGGCAAGAGACGGCAAGGGTGAGGATGGCGTGGATCGTCGCCGGCTTGACTACAGGAGAGAAGGTCTCTGCGTAGTCGACGCAGGCACGCTGGTTGAATCCACGCACAACCCACCGGGCTTTGTAGCGTTCCAGGGTGCCGTCCGCGCGCGTTTTGTGACGAAAGATCCGTTTTCCTGTAATAACATTGGCGCGGGGAGGTTTTGGCACCAGCTCCCAAGTGCGGTTCGCGGTGAGCGCGGCGAAGTCCTCCTGCATGGCTGTCACCCAGTTGGGTTCGCGGAGAGCGGCACGCACAGTGCGCGGAATGGGCGTGACGGATGTGGCGGTGGAGGCGATGCACACATAGTCAACATCGTATTGGCTATTGGGCCGGAAAACACCAGCGCGGGCACGGGTGATGACGCCGCGGGGTGGAGATGGACGTACGGGGGTGGCCGTGTCGTCGGATGGAGATCCGAGGGATGCATGAGTGCCGGACATGTGCATGGGAGATGGTGGCGAGTGGGGGCCGCTGGGTGGTGTGGACGGGTCAACGGCGAGGGAGGAACCGTCGGACGAGGATCCAACGGGAGAGTTTAAAGGAGGTGGTTGCGCGCGCGAAGTGGGGCTAGTGGTGGATTGGCTCGGCGGGGCGCACGGGGCGGGCGTCATGGCTGCCAGAGGGCTAGCAGGTGCTGACACCAGGCGAGGCTGTGGGACAACGGGAGGGGGTGGTAGGCGCGGCGTGGCGAAGGGAAAGGTGAGCTCATCAAAGCGCACATGGCGGGAGGTGAGCACACGTTGAGTCGCGGGGTCGTAACAGCGATAGCCGCGGTGATCCGGAGGATAGCCCAGGAAGACGCAGGCAACGGAGCGAGCATCGAGATTGTGGCGCGCGGTAGAGGTTGTGTTTGGATAGCACAAGCAGCCGAACACGCGTAAGGCAGAGTAGTCGGGAGCTACACCGAGCAGGAGTTCGTAGGGTGACCGCGGCGAGCTCTTTTGGCATGGCTTATAGTTCAGGAGAAGCGTGTCTGTGGAGAGGGCTTCAGCCCAGAAGCGAGGTGGAAGCGATGCGTGGAAGAGAAGGGCGCGTACGCTCTCGTTGAGAGTGCGGAGCGCTCGCTCGGCCTTGCCGTTCTGCTGGCTCGAGTAAGGGCAGGACAGGCGGAGCACTGTGCCGTGGCGAGTGAGAAGTGAGCGGACGGCGAGGTTGTCAAACTCGCGCCCGTTGTCCGTCTGAAGTGCGAGAATCAGACGCTCAAACTGGGTATGAACATATGCATAAAATGCAGTAAGCACAGAGATTACATCGGATTTGTAGCGAAGCGGGAATGTCCATACATAGTGGGTACAACTATCAATGATCACTAGGTAATATTTAAAACCAGAAATGCTAATCACAGGAGACGTCCAGACATCTAAGTGAAGTAGTCGGAAGGGAAAGTAGCTACTGGTAGTGGAAGCAGTGAACGGCAGTCGTGCATTCTTGCCAAGCCGACAGGCAGAGCAGGAATGTGGAGTAGACGGCGCGCAGGTGAAGTCGAACTGATGAAGAGCACGACGAAGCACGTCCTCGCTCGGATGCCCGAGACGGTTGTGCCACAGTTCTGCAGATGCAACGCTGGCGCGGGGCATGGCGGGGTTGTGGTACACGGGGTACAAGTCGCCGGCCGAGTCACACCGAAGGATCACCAGGCGGGTGCCGATACCCTTGACAGAAAACCCAAAGGCGTCAAATTCAACTGAGACAGGGTTATCACGGGTGATACGACGTATATGAAGAAGGTTTGTGATGATGGAAGGAGAGAGCTGCACATTATGCAGGTCTAGAGATGTGTTGGATGCAATGAGCGAGCCACGCCCAGTGTGGGTGATCGGCATACGCCCTCCATTACCCACAATTATATCGCGGGGAGGAAAAGAAGGACGGAGAGAGTGAAGTGTACCGGGGTTGGAGGTGATGTGCAACGAGGCGCCGGAGTCCATGTACCAATCGGAGGTGCTGGACGGCGGTGGTGGAGACGAGTGCGCGGCCTGGAGCGCAGTTTGGAGTCCGCCCATGTCCCAGGGCTGTGACGGTGGCGGAGGCGCGTTGCTGGAGCTGGCACCTGGCGAACCATAGGTCAAGCCGGGGAGGAGGGCGGGGTAGCCGCCGTAGCCGTAGGGGAAAGGGGCGGGAGCCACACCGCCAGCGAAGAAGGCTTGTTGTTGCGGGATGCCAGGGCGTGGCCCAAGAACACCAGCACCCGGCGCACACCAAGGCATGGGCCACGCCTGCACCATGCCAGTCCAGGAGTTGGCGCGGGAGCCGCGCCAGGCAGGACACCGGGGCGAGGGGCGGGTGACGTCGATGAAGAGGAGGGCGGAGCAGATCCCCCCCGTTGCCCCGGCCACGTCGTCTGTTGCGACCACGCCCGCGGTTGCCCCCGCCGTCTGCGGGGTGCTGGGAGGGCGCAGGGCTGGCCGGCGGAGCTGGTGGCCGTGCCGTGATGAGTGCAAGGGAGGACTGCTGGCGCGCGGCCTGTTCAGCGTGGTGTTCCTCGAGGAGGAACGAGCGAGCCTCCAGGAACATGGGCAATGACAAGCGGGTAGTGAGGTGGGGAATGGCGCCGTGGTACTGGCGTCCGAGGCCACGCAGCATGTTGAAAAGCTGTTGTGGCTCCGAGACGGGCTCGTCGAGATCGGCGAGCTGCATGGCGAACTGCTTCAGACGGGTGCAGTACTGCATCACCGTGAGGTCGCCCTGGACCACGACATGGTATTCGGCGTCGAGGTACACCGCGCGCGCCAGGTTGTTGTCACGGAAGATGCCGTCGATCGCAGCCCAGAGCATCGAGGAGCTCCGGCGAGATTGTGGCGTAGAGCCAATGGACGACACAGTGGTCGACCATGACCCACTCCGGATCACGGCGACAAGGGGCAGCAGGAGTGACCAGGTGGTCGCGGACGCCGAACATGCCGACGATGGTGAGGAAGAAGCGATGCCACTTGGCATAGTTGCCGGCATGGAGGTCCAGCGTGATCGGGACGTGATGACGAATGTCGATGGGTTGGAGCACCGCGGACGGGAACGCACCGGGGGCGAGGGGAGGCGCCGGGGGAGCGGTTGCCGGGGGAGCGGTTGTCGGAGGGGCGCTCGCGAGGGCAGCCGTCTGGAGCACGCCGGCGGGGGTGTGCGCGTCGTCGTCATAGGTGTCGGGGGTGGCGAGAGGATTGGTGTCCATGGCAGCGGAAGAGGGAGGCGCGACGGGATTGGTTTCGGCGGCCTCTGATGCCACGTTTCAGTGGAGAGATCGAACACCCTTGTTGCATTGATCTGGGGGTACATATACAATTGGAGCAGGGGGCGTTTAGGCCACGATCACCATCGTGGGAGGCCATGCTCGAGAGGTGGAGGGCGTGTGTGCTTCAGGGAAAACTGCACACACGCACGCTATACTAGCCTATACAGTAGACTACGTACTCAGCTCACACACACATATACATGTAGGTTATCACTAGCTATTGGCGGATAATGCAGCAGAGGAAGGATCGGTAGATATAGGAGTTAGGGAGATGTGTTTTTAGGGATCAGGGCGATCATGTTTTTTTTAACAGCAAGGGAGATTTCCACATCCGTGAAAGAGTTTTCTATAGGAAAAAAAGTTGTGGACGTGGGACATTGTGTGAGGACTCTTTTAGAAGCGAGAACTCATCTAACGGCTGTAGCTTGTTAACACGGAGATCCAACGGAAGATTAGCTTAGTTTAGGAGGATTAAGGTGCAGCCTTCATTGGTGCTTCCAATTAGTAAATATAAGATTTAAAATTGTTTTAGAAATTTTAGAAATGTATAGAAATGTTAGTTTTTAGATTCTTATAATTTTAGTTATAGAAATTTAGAATTTGCATATAAGAAATCACAATCCAATCATTTAAAAATTGTTACTTTTGCGGTGTATAGTATTTGTTCTCGATGATGCCCGGCCCGCATCCTCGCCGTCGACCCATTCGCGACGACGTCCTGCTTCAGAGGACCTATGTCCGGGATTGGGCTCCGCCGGGCTGGCACTGGGACGTGCTACCTTCAGGGGCTCGCCACTTGGTGAGGAACCCGGGTCCCGTCGTCGACCCTGAGCTCCTTTGGTGGCGTTCCCGTGGGCCACTTTCGGTGAGGAGGGAGCCGGTCCCGCCGTAGGTGGTGAGTCGTTGTGTCAGGGCGGAGGACGAGCACGTCTGTCGCTACATGGCTGCTATGGACGTCAGGTTCTCCAATACCTGGCAGAGTCTTGGGGAGATCACCGGAGCTATGATCCTGTGATGGTTCCTTCTCTTTGGGTGTCCACCGCCCGCGCCTCAGGAACCGCGAGTGGCCTAGATTATTCTGTAGTATTCGATCTTTATTAGCTAGCTAGCTAGTGATGTATTCAATATATTATATTTGAGACGATGTATTCGAGATTATATATTATTCGAGACGATGCATATTATGTACTATGATTCAGGATTTCCTTATTGATTGCATGCATGCATTGTAATTTGAATACTAATTTTTTTATATTTCTTCTGGATTAATTAAATAAAAGCTATGGCGGACAATACCGGCAGAGAGGGAGAAGAGGCCCTGTTCGAGATCATACGCTACCCTCGCGGGCTAGATGATCGAAATGAAGAAGATGAGGGCTCGTAATATCTGAACAATACCGGGGAGGGTGATGATGAGTTGGTATTCGATTGCGACGACAGAGCAGATGAAGTCATGGACGACGACTATGATATTGATTACGATGGCGAAGAAAATGTTGATCTTGAATTTGGTGAAGAAAATGTTGATCTTGAAATAAGAGAGACCGGCGACGTATATTTATATAAGCAGGCATCTGGTGATTTCACATGTTTTAAATGATTTGAAGATATAATAACGAATCAATCTTTTTTCTTTCAGCCCTCCAGATCGAGCAAATCTTCTACAGGCAGAAAGAGAGGCCCGGGCAAAAAGTTGAAAGACGGCGTAAAGTACAACATCGATGCCATCAATACTAATGGCGAACCAATAGCGCCTAAGAACATTGCTAACAAGTTCGTTCGTCAGTGCAGAGTTCTTGTGAAGGACAAACTCCTGATCTCCCTTCAAGAATGGAAAGAGCCATCAAAGCCCCGTCCAGATCTTACTTTTGTCGACGACAGAGCAAAAACTGCGCTTTGGGAAAATCTCATGAAACATTTCACCCTACCAGATCATTTCACAACTGCAGATGGGGAGAAAGTCAAGGACGCTGCTCTTGGGAAGATGGCAATTGCATTCAACAACCACAAGAAAACTGTATGGAATAACTATGTCAAAGCAGAAAAGAAGACTCCAGAATTCAAGGGAACAGTGGAGAACCAAAGAGAACACTGGCCCGCTCTCGTGAAATTCAAGAAATCAGAATTATCTAATGAACGGTCTAGAAAAAACAAGGCCAATGCTGCAAAAAAGGAGCAACTCCATAGGCAGGGGTCAGGTGGCTACGCGGTGGCAATGCCTAAGTGTGATAAGTCTGAGCAAGAGATGTTGGCTGCATAGGTCACTCCAGTTACATTGAGTTGGCCCCCGAGGTGCAGAACTTGGTTCTAT
>NC_057803.1:728641853-728647451 GCF_018294505.1 Triticum aestivum | reverse complement strand
ATGGCATGTCTTAAAGGAGCCGATGTTAAGTTAGTTCAAGCAATACAAGAAGCTCAAGAGGGGGTGTTCATGCCCAATAGATCACTACTAATTAAGAAAAGGGTATATATAATATGCACATTAATGGCGCACCACACATGTGCTGCGCCACTGCTATATAGTAGTGGCACACCATGTGTTGGTATGCCATTAGTGTCCATCACACTAATGGCGCACCAAACCCATGGTGCACCACTATTAATAAATTCTTTTTTTATTATTTTTCCAAAACTAGTAATGGCGCACCAGGGCATAGTGCGCCATTACTAGTTTCAACTAGTAATGGCGCATCACACACCTAGTGCGCCACAACTGACAATTTTTTTTTACTTTTTTTTCAAAACTAGTAATGACGCACCAGAGTGTAGTGTGCCATTACTAGTTCAAACTAGTAATGGCGCTCCACATCCACGGTGCGCCACTACTGACTTTTTTTATTTTTTTAGCAAAACTAGTAATGGCGCACCACGTAACCAGTGCGCCATTAGTTACCAGGGTTACTAATGGCACATTTATAGGTGGTGCGCCATTAGCAATCTGATACCAGCTAGATATTTTGTTCAGCCACCTACCACACTCACTTTCCCCACTTCATTCTCTTCACCACCTCCTCCAAGCTTGTCTCGGCTGCCTCCTCCTCCTCACCTCATTTGCACCATAGATTCACCCAAATTAAGTGGCTAAATTACCTTTTTTATAGGTAAGTAAGGGGAAAGCTTTCTTTATGTTGTAGATCTACTTTTTTCTCCCTCCAACAACGTTCACATGCACTTTTTATGGCCTAGCTAGATCTACGTATGTTTGTGGTGTTGCATATGTTTGTGGTGTTGCATATATGTTTGTGTTCTCAGGTACCAGTATTTGAAATGCGGTAGTTGCCAATATTTTGCCGGAATGTTGATTCATTTCCGTTTCGGCGAGAATTTGGCACTATGCATTATTTTTGGTCCTATTTTTAGGCAAAGTCATGCCAATTTTTTTTCTTCATTCTAAAATATCGTTTTGCTCTACCCCGCAGGCGACCATGGTCCACACGATGACCGAAGGCATCGTGAATAGGTTATTGAGCTCCATGAAGGCTTAGATGCTTCAAAAGAACGAGACAGAGATAAGATGTCCGTGTCGAAGATGCAAGCTAAGGAGCCTTATGGACCCGGATTCCGAACAGGTGTGGGACCACCTGCTCTTGCGTGGTTTCATGGATGGCTATCGGTGGCAAGGTGATGAAGATGATTATGAAGTCGTCCATGGGGGTCGGGCAAGAAATGAGGAAGGGCAGCAAGACAACCGCGGCGAGGGCGGGCGAGAAGACGAAGAATCTCCAGGACATGATCACGAAGTAGATGTAGTACATAGTCATCATGTAGAAGATGCCGGACATGAAGATGAGGAAGATGCCGGAGCAGACGAAGAGCATGATCATGAAGATGAAGATGCTGGAGCAGACGACGATGGACCATCGATGAGCTGGGTGCAGGACCCTCATATTGAAGAGCTGCTTCTCAAGCAGACAGATAACGCAAGAGCTGCCGCCTGAGAGAAAGCCAAGCTGGATCAACTGGAGATAGACGCGGTTAATCCATTGTATGAAGGATGCAGGCCCGAGGATACCCGCCTGAAAGTAACGCTCACAGATCTGGAGATGAAGGTAAAACATAAAATGACCGACGCATGCTTCTACGAGAACATGTCATTCTGGCACGAACGTCTTCCCAAGGGGAACAAGTGCCCAACCAGTTTCGAGGGGGCGAAGAAAATCGTGTGTCCTCTGGATTTACCGCACGTGAAATACCATGTGTGCATGAACAATTGCATCATTTATCGGGACGAGCACGCGGAGTCTACCGTATGTCCGGTGTACGGTGTTAGTCGATACAAGAAGAGGAAGAAAGCTCCTCGAAAAGTGGAGTGGTACTTTCCGATCACTCCTCGTCTGCAGCGGTATTTTGCGAACCCTAAGGTAGCAAACATCCTGCGTTGGCACGCGGATAGGGAGGAGAAGAAGCGAGAAGATGACGGAAATGATCCGGACATAAATAAAAAAGACAAGATGCTGAGTGACCCTAAGGATGCGAGCCAGTGGCAAGTGTTGAACTTCGAATACCTAGAATTTGGGGACGATCCAAGGAACACCGTGCTGGGCGCGAGCATCGATGGAGTCAATCCGTTTGGCAGCCAGAGAAGCACACATAGCACCTGGCCTGTGTTTGTGTGGATGTACAACCTTCCCCCCTGGTTGTGCATGAAGAGGAAATACATTCCCATGAGTATGCTAATTGAAGGGCCGAAACAACCAGGGAACGACATCAATCTGTATCTGGGGCTGTTGAAAGAGGAGCTAGACACGCTGTGGAAAACGCCAGCCAATATGTGGGACGCCGCAGAGAAAGAATATTTCCCTATGAGAACCGCACTGCTCACGAGGTGCACGACTATGTCCGTTACGGATATTTCACGGGGCAGGTGGTCCACGGATTTTCTGGATGCGTCAGGTGCATGGATGACACAACGTATCGGCAGCTAGATAGAGATCCTGGGTCTTCGAAAACCATGTTCATGGGACATCGAAGGTGGCTTCACGACGATGACTCACGGAGAAAACGCAAGGATATGTTTGATGGTGAAACCGAACCCCGAAGACGCCCGCGTACGAGGAGCGGCGAGGAAATAGACAAGCTGTTGAAAAATTGGAAATAGTGCCCACCGTCGGGAAAGCCGCTAGAGCCGGGAAAGAAGTGAAAGGCGCCAGAGCCACTGCTGAAGGTATGGAAAACGAGGTCTGATTTTTGGGACTTGCCGTACTAGAAGATCCTCCGCGTGCCTCACAACCTTGACGTCATGCATATCACGAAGAATGTGTGCGAGAGTCTTCTTGGTACCTTGCTCAACATGCAAGAGAGGACCAAAGATGGGCCGAATGCAAGGGAAGACTTGAAATCAATGTGCATCAGGGAGGAGCTTCAAGCTAATAATGATGATGATGATGATGATTATGATGATGAGGCAAAGCAAGACACGGAAAGTCGTCGCAAAGGAAAAAAGGCCAAGAAGACCGGAAATGACTTCCCTCCCGCGTGCTTCACTCTAAGTCAGGAGGAGATCGATCAGTTTTTCACCTGTCGCGTTCGAGTAAAACTTCCTTACGGTTACGCGGGGAAGATAAGCAGATACCTAGAGTCAGCGAAGCAGGATGAAGTCTCACGACTGTCACGTGCTGATGACGCAGATACTTCCAGTTGCAATCCCTGGGATCATGGACGCGCACGTCCGTCAAATGCTATTTTGCCTATGCAACTTTTCGACGTCATCTATCGGAAGTCGGTTGGCGTGAGGCAACTCAGAAGGCTACAGGAAGAGATCGTGGTGATACTATGCGAGCTTAAGATGTACTTCCCGCCCGCATTCTTCAATGTTATGGTGCATCTGCTGGTCCATATCGTGGAGGATATCATCCAACTCGGGTCGATGTTCCTGCACAGCATGATGCTGTTCGAAAGGATACGTTCGCAACATGCCACGTCCAGAGGGAAGCATAGCCGGGGGCTTTCTGACCGAAGAGTGCATCTCCTACTACATGAATTATCTAGGCATCGAGAACTCCGTTGGTCTTCCTGTCAACAGGCACCTCGGCAGACTCGCTAGATGGGGTCACCGTGAGGGTCGCCGCGAAATGCATGTCGACTTCGAGGGTCAACTCGCCGACTTTGAAAGAGCAAACCTAGTCGCGCTACAGCACATAGATGTGGGCGATCCTTGGTTGGTAGTGCACAAAACCATTATTGAGAAGACGAACAATGACCGAGGCCAAGAGAGGACGGACGGAGATATAATCAAGAGCACAACTCATGTTTCACGCATTGGTTCAAGGAGAAGCTTCTGTCGTAACCTTTACATGAGGATTCTTCCGCGGAAGAACAACTCATATTCGCCTTGTCACAGGCCGCCGAGCACAACCTGATGACGTATGAGGCGTACGATATCAACGGCTACACATTCTACACCGAGGGAAAGGACAGGAAGAGCGATGGTTATCAGAACTCCGGGGTAACGATGGAATCCTACACCGGTAACGACAAGGACAGATACTATGGAAGGATCGAGGAGATCTAGGAGCTGAGCTACGCTGGAGAGAAGGTCCCGATGTTCCGTGTCAGATGGGCCAAGAGCGTCCTAAAAGAAGACCAGTATTTCACCACCATGGTTATACCCGAAGCCAAATCCAAGACAGCGGGCGCAAACGTCACCGCGAAAAATGAGCCATGGGTACTGGCTTCCCAAGTGGACCAATGCTTCTTCATTACCGCCCCGTCAAAGCCCAGTCGTGTTGTCGTGAGGAGAGGCAAAAGGAAGCTCATCGGGATGGATGGAGTCGCCAATGAGCAAGACTTCGACAAGTGCGGCGACCCGAAGATGGAACATGACGACAACGATGAAGTACCAGCATACACCATAAGAAGAAGCATGACCAACCTACCTCAAGGACGTCCGTTCAAGAGAAGAACTCCATTTGCGAAAAATAAGGGTAAGAAGATTGTGAACAAATAGCTACCTAAGATCGATTGTATTTAAATTGTAGCCTTCATTTCTAGATTGTATTCATAAATGTTTTCATATTCATAAATGTTTTACCAATTCACAAATGAATGAAACTAAAAATCCAAAGAAAATATTGATGATATTTTTAAATAACAAATTTGATGATATTTTTTCATATTCATAAATATTTTCAGCCGCTCCACCGCCGCCGCCGACCCCCCGGACCCTCCCCTGTCTCCTCGCTCGGTTCCCCCGAACACAATCGGCCGAGCGCACCACCCACCCCGTCCCTCCCCCCGAGCGAGATCTAGGGTTCAAGCCGCCGTTGCCGACCCTCCGCCGCGGCGCGCCCAGCCGGCCAAACCCTCTGTGGCCCCCTCCGTCCATTCCAGGAGACATGCCTCCTCCGTCTGCATCGGGTACGCCAACGGGTCGGCCGGGATCGCCACTGCATATAAATTTATTGTATGTGAACTATTAAATGAATGATACATATGAAAAAATTAAAATTATATCCCGGAATTTTACTTAAATGATAAGGACTTAAATGTAATAATTTATTTAGTTAATATTAATTCACAAATGAAGGCTAATAATTTATTTAGTTAACATCAATTCGCAAACTGAACCAAATACTAAAGAAGCAATCATAAGTGTAATACTTCCTAAATGTTTTACCAATTCACAAATGGATGCAACTAAAAATCTAGAAAAAATATTACTAATGGTGCATCGCTAGGAGGTGCGCCATTGCTATCCAAAAAAAGGTTACTAATGGCGCACCGCCAGGAGGTGCGCCATTGCTATCAATTTTTTTACAAATGGCGCAGCGCTAGGGGGTGCGCCATTGCTAATCCTTCCCCCCACTAAAATCCCCAATCTCACATTTCTCTCTCAGGCCCCCACTGCCTCACCTCACCCGCGCCGCCACCATGCCCGTCGTCCCCGGCCGTGCTCGCTGCCCCCGCCGCCGACCCCCACCGCCCCCGCCGCACCCGACCACCACTGCCCCCAACGCCCCGG
>NC_057803.1:728625676-728641340 GCF_018294505.1 Triticum aestivum | reverse complement strand
ACCCCCACCAGACCGCCGCCCCCCCAAATCTCTTTCTCGCTCCCGACGGAGGCTGCCTCGTCGGAGCTGCGCCTCGACGGCGGCTAGCCTCGTCGTACACGCTCCTCGATGGCGGCGTGAGCCTCCCCGCGCGACCTCTGGTTAGTCTCTCTCCGTCCCTCCCTTTCTCCCCTGCTCATCCCCATGCCCTGTAGGAACTGTTCGAGAGCCACCGCATCGTCTTCACCGTCGGCACCTCCACTGCGTCGTCTTCACCGTTGGCACCTCCATCGCCTCCGTCCTCAACTCCATTGCCATTGTCTTCACCATACGCCCCTGTTCCCTCCCCTACTCCCCCCCGCAGCCTGTATGCTGTCTTGTGGTTCAGAGTGTGTCGCTGACCCGTACGATTGATTTCCTTTCTATTTTCAAAAATCGTTGCTGTACCTAAGAGAGGGGTGAGGGAGTCCTAGATTAGGGGGTATCCGGACGGCCGGACTATATACTTTGGCCAGACTGTTGGACCATGAAGAAACAAGACTCAAGACTTCGTCCCGTGTCCGGATGGGATTCTCCTTTGTGTGGAAGACAAGCTTGGCGATTCAGATATTATATTTCCTTCTTTGTAACTGACTCCATGGAAACCCTAGCCCCCTCCGGTGTCTATATAAACCGGAGGGTTCAGTCCGTATGCGGACGATCACAAAATTCATAATCATCATAGGCTAGATTCTAGGGTTTAGCATCTACGATCTCGTGGTAGATCAACTCTTGTAACACTCATATCATCAATATCAATCAAGCAGGAAGTAGGGTATTACCTCCATCGAGAGGGCCCGAACATGCCCAAACATTGTGTCCCTCGCCTCCTGTTACCATTGGCCTTAGACGCATAGATCGGGACGCCCCTACCCGAGATCCGCCGGTTTTGACACCGGCATTGGTGCTTTCATTGAGAGTTCCTCTGTGTCGTCGCTGCAAAGCTCGATAGCTCCTTCAATAATAAACAATGCGGTCCAGGGTGAGACTTTCTCCCCCGGACAGATCTTCGTGTTCGGCGGCTTCGCACTGCGGGCCAATTCACGTGGCCATCTAGAGCAGATCGACAGCTATGCCCCTGGCCATCAGGTCAGGTTCGGAAACCTGAACTACATGGCCGACATCCGTGGAGACTTGATCTTCAATGGATTCGGGCCTATGTCAGGAGCGCCGGACAGTCACGATGGGCACAACTTAGACCTGCTGTTGGACAGTGCTCGGGATATCGCCCCTGCAGGAGGACGGGTGGATGGACCCCGCCCCGGAGGCCGCACACCCATCGGCGGTAGAGCCAAACACAGACTTCACCCCCAAGGAAGCCTGTGACCCCGGACTCGTATCCGGCGGTAGGTTCAAGTCCGCGCACCTCCGAGCCCGCCGAACCTGGTTGGGCTCTAGTAATGGAGTTCACCGCTGCAGATATCTCCCAGCGCTCGCCCTTTGGCGACGTGCTAAACTCGTTAAAGTCTCTCTCATTGTCAGGAGACTCTTGGCCGAACTATGTCTGGCTCGAGCGAGAAGCAGGCAACGAAGGAATTTGTTGCCCACCCACCACCCACTTCATAGCCACGGTCGATGACCGACGTGCTTGACTTCGACTCTGAAGACATCGACGGTTTGGACGACGATGTAGGAGAAGAACAGGAACCACCACCCACGGGGCGGTGGACAACCACCTCTCCATATGACATATATATGGTGGACACTCCGAAAGAAACCAATGGCGATGAGGCAATGGAGGATAACCCCTCAAAGAAGAAGGCAAAGTATGAACGTCACCAGCACTGCCCCAAGCCCCGCCGCAACAATACCGGCACAACAGTCAAAAACAATCCAGAAGATGCCGAAGATGAATACAAGCCCGATCAACCTGCCTTCGAGCAGGCCGGACAAGTGATGGATGGATACTCGGAGAGGGACAACTACACGCCCCCCTCCGAAGACAAAGTGAGCCTTGGCGACGATGAATTCGGCGTGCCTGAGGATCCCGCGGAACAAGTTCGCTTCAAGCGACGGCTTATGGCCACTGCGAGGAGCCTGCAAAAGAAGCAACAACAGCTCAAAGCTGACCGAGATGTGCTCACTGACATATGGACCAAGGTCCTGGCCACCGAGGAATATGGACTCGACCGCCTCCACAAAAAGCACACACAACACAATTCGCTACCTCAACGAAAGGAGAACCTAAGGCGCATACCCCGACGTCAGTACATCGACACGCTCCAGGACAATACACAGGAAACACGGAGCAACATCCTCAAGCCTCGGCGCAATCATTGTAAACGTCAAGTCAGGGAAGTTGGCACCGAATTCACTGGCCCCCGATCCGGTCAGCGGAAAAAGAGCAACTAAATCACATCCGGCCCGAGCAGCGTACTCGATCAACCATGTGGAATTCATGGTACCCCTAGAAGGGCGGCCAAGCATACCAACAGAGAATGCCAGATCCTCAAAGCAAAACGGCCGGTCTCGCGCCGGAAACAATGAAGGGAGGTTCCAAAGTACGAAGGACCGATCAAACATGGTGAGGTCAAAGGAAGACCCCCCCCCCCTTAAAAATACGGCCGATCGTCTCTGACCACAGTGACCGTCTGGACAACATCAGCCATAGCAATTTTATTACACTCACTATCAATCCAATAGCTTGGGGGATCCATCCCACACGAACCCCCACGGGCATAAACCTATCAACAACATCTCCTCAAAGATGCAAGATGCAAAGGCCAAGTTTTAACTGGCTCACCATACTAATGGTTGTCTTCGGATCACCAAACAAATACCATGCCGAAGAATAAGTCTTCGGCACTGTCCCCCCCCCCCTATACAGTAATTACCACATACTACCGGGACGAACCACGTTCGCTAGATTCAATGGGGTACAACATTAGGCCAGTCCCGCATGACACATTCACTGTTGGGGTTAGGTTGCATAAAATAAAAAATTTCCTATGTTCACCAAGATCAATCTATGAGTTCATCTCGCAACGAGAGAGAGAGATGCATCTACATACCACTTGTAGATCGCGTGCGGAAGCATTCAAGAGAACGGGGTTGAGGTAGTCGTTCTCGTCGTGATCCTATCACCGGAGATCCTAGCACCGAATGGACGGCACCTCCACGTTCAACACACGTACGATCAGCGTGACGTCTTCTCCGTCTTGATCCAGCAAGGGGGAAGGAGAGGTTGATGAAGATCCAGCAGCACAACAGCGTGGTGGTGGATGCAGCAGGACTCCGGCAGGGCTTCGCCAAGCAACTGCGGGAGGAGGAAGAGGTGTAGCAGGGGGAGGGAAGCGCCAAGACTCAGGGTGCGGCTGCCCTCCCTCCCCCCTCCTTTATATAGGCCCCCAGGGGGGGGGCGCCGGCCCTGGAGATTGAATCTCCCAATGGGGGGCGGCGGCCAGGGGGGTTGGAGTGCCCCCCAAGGCAAGTGGTGCGCCCCCCCACCCTAGAGTTTCCAACCCTAGGCGCAGGGGGGGCCAAGGGGGGCGCACCAGCCCACTAGGGGCTGGTTACCCTCGCACTTCAGCCCACAGGGCCCTCCGGGATAGGTGGCCCCACCCGATGGACCCCCGGGACCCTTCCGGTGGTCCCGGTACAATACCGGGTGACCCCGAAACTTTCCCGATGGCCGAAACAGCACTTCCTATATATAATTCTTTACCTCCGGACCATTCCGGAACTCCTCGTGACATCCGGGATCTCATCCGGGACTCCTAATAACATTTGGTTTGCTGCACAATCATATTCATACAACCCTAGCATCACCGAACCTTAAGTGTGTAGACCCTACGGGTTCGGGAGACATGCAGACATGACCGAGACGGCTCTCCGGTCAATAACCAACAGCGGGATCTGGATACCCATGTTGGCTCCCACATACTCCTCGATGATCTCATCGGATGAACCACGATGTCGAGGATTCAAGCAACCCCGTATACTATTCCCTTTGTCAGACGGTATGTTACTTGCCCGAGATTCGATCGTCGGTATCCCAATACCTCGTTCAATCTCGTTGCCGGCAAGTCACTTTACTCGTACTGTAATGCATGATCCCGTGACCAGACACTTGGTCACTTTGAGCTCATTATGATGATGCACTACCGAGTGGGCCCAGTGATACCTCTCCGTTATACGGAGTGAAAAATCCCAGTCTCGATCCGTGTCAACCCAACAGACACTTTCGGAGATACCTGTAGTGCACCTTTATAGTCACCCAGTTACATTGTGACGTTTGGTACAACCAAAGCACTCCTACGGTATCCGGGAGTTACACGATCTCATGGTCTAAGGAAGAGATACTTGACATAGGAAAAGCTCTAGCAAAACGAACTACACGATCTTGTGCTATGCTTAGGATTGGGTCTTGTCCATCACATCATTCTCCAAATGATGTGATCCCGTTATCAACGACATCCAATGTCCATAGTTAGGAAACCATGACTATCTGTTGATCAACGAGCTAGTCAACTAGAGGCTCACTAGGGACATGTTGTGGTCTAAGTATTCACACGTGTATTACGATTTCCGGATAATACAATTATAGCAAGATTAAAAGACAACTATCATGAACAAAGAAATATAATAATAATGCTTTTATTATTGCCTCTAGGGCATATTTCCAACAGTCACAATTATGGGCAAGGCCAAACTCCACCCTCATAGTGGAAATCCAACCGCTGTTGGAATAGCGAGTGGTGCCTGTTTACCAAATTTTGATTCGGCAGCCAACTACCTGGACACCAACTGAGGAGTCCGAGCTACTTTCTGGCATGATAGCCTGGTTCAGCCACGCTCCGGTCAGGCACCCGCGGTTCAACCACATGACACGCAGCTGCCCTTAAGCATTCGTCTTTACAGACTAACCTTGGCGCAGAACAGGACTGGCGACGTGGAATCAGCTCGGACGCACAAGGCAGGAGCACAAGTAAACCGCCCCCCCCCAAAGGAGGCAGTCCGGATACAGTTCGGATCCACACGCAGCCTCCTCTAGTTCGGCCATGACAGGTTCTGCCAAAAAACACCTCTTTTTATAATTATAACCCGTAGTCATATGCATAGACATGTCACTCTACTACAATGCATAACACTTACTGGCCGTCATTCCTCATCGACGTGTTTCTGTCATAAACGGCACCAACGCCTCGTGTTATGCCCCAATATGCCAGGGGCCTCATAATATTTATGATATGGCAATAAAGTCCGACCACCTTCTCGGTCGCTCAGCACCCCGAACTTATAGCACTATATGCATCAGCTCTGAGTCATGTCTTGGGTCATTAATTGGGTTTACCCGGCTCCCATGTTTTGGTACCTTACGTTCCGCTGTATCGGCTAAGATCGCGCTAGGAGAACTACTGCGATTGTGTCCTGGTTCTTACGGACGAGCACGTCAGTAGAGAAAGCCGAAAACTGACTGTCATGATACAGCGAGAGCTGATCGCTGTTCGAGAGGTTGTATAATCTTTAAAGATTTATTACGCATAATGCCATTATAAATGCAAAGTGCGACGGATCTGCCTTCCGATCAGGCCCCGATACAGCCCCTCGTATGGTCTTCCGAACACCAGGGGTTGCGCCGAACATACTCGAATTCCTACGGCTAAGTGAGAGTGATAAAGCCATATAGTCTGATTGCCTGGTTTGCGGTCAGTAACACCTCCTTAAAAGGACCGAACAATGGGATAAAGAGTGTTCAAGGTATGTCCCGACGACTGGCCAACTCTCAGGATTTATATACACTAAATAGCCGTAGAGGAAGAACAAAAAGTTCACATAAACAAGCAATAAATAATAAAAGTGTCATTATCCCGCATTATAAAGAATGGCACGACCGCCTTCAGGGAAATATAGTGTCTTTGGTACACTGATCCACCACAAGGCGGGCTCCTTTCAGGACACCCTCATAGTACAACTCGGGCTTGCGATGCTCCTTACCCTCCGGTGGTCCCTCAGTCATCAGCTTCTCAACATCAAGCTTCCCCCAGTGCACCTTCGCACGGGCAAACACCATGCGTGCACCCTCTATGTAGACCGATCTCTTAATGACATCAAGCCAAGGGAAAGCTCCAACAATCCGCTTCACAAGTTTGAAATAACTGCTTGGAATTAGCTCCGCGGGCCACAACCGGACAACCAAGTCCTTCATCGCTAGTTCAGCTACCTAGTGCAGTTTGACCAGCTGCTTCAGCTGATTGATAAAGGGCACCGGATAATTCGACGCCAAATACTGCGACCAGAAATGATTCTCCGCAGACTTCTTCTCCTCAGTCCGGTAGAATTGGGCACCATCTGATATGTTGCGTGGCACATCCGCAAACGCCCCTCGAGAAACAAGAATTCAGCTTGTCGCTTAGAGTTCCTCCCATTACTATGCAAAAATGGCCTTGAGTACAGAAGGCCTTACCAGCCGCATCCTTCCAGGCCTCTTGAATATTCTTCAAAGCACCTCGGGCTTCTTCGCGAGCATCCTCTGTAGCTTGGAGAGCAAGGGTGAGTTCGGATTCTTTCCCTGCCAGACTTTGCTCCAAGGCCTCGCTTTTATTCACGACTTCCTGGAGCTCTCGCTCAGCTCCAATGACCCTGGCCTCGTGCTTCTCACGAAGAGCCAGTTCGGCGGGGGCCTTATTGTCGGCTTCGGCCACAGCCTTCCTCAGTGCCTAAATTTTAGCACTTGCCCCTAGATCATAAAATACAAATATTTTTGTCAGGCACAACTTCTAATTCGTGCTCATCTTAGCACAAGGTTTCGACATACCTTGCTTGTCCTCCAACTACTTCTTCACACTACCAAGTTCCTCTTCGGCCCGTTCCAGATGCTGCTTTAGTTGGGACACCTCCGCACTATGAGCGGCAGTCGTTTATGCGGACGCCTCTTTTCAAACAAAGGGATACACGTCATTAACCGAGTCTCTTGCAAGGCGGATGATTTGATCCCCTGTCCGGCTTTCTCTCCCTTTCGCCAGATAGTGCGTCAGGGGCTACTACTCATACTATGACAATTTCCAAAAGGTTTCTAAAAACATACCGCAAAGCCCTTTATAAGGCTAAGGCAGGACTCATTCAGTCCGCTCTCGCCGGACTGAATCTTTTCAATCACTGCATCCTTGAGGGTGCGATGCTCATCGACGATGGACGCACTCTTTAGCGCCGTTGATAGGCCGCCGGGCAGCTCTGATTGGACAGATGATGCTGGCGGAGCGGGCGGGCCTCCCCCCGTCAAAGGTAGCTGCTCGCCCGATCCTGGAGCCCCAAAAGTCTCCAGGACCGTGTCCGGCCGCGGTTCGAATCCAACATGGCCCCCGCCGTCGACAAACATGGGAGCCACTGCTCCCGTGTGTCCGGCCCCAGGGATATGCTCACCCTGGTCTGGGCCCCGCTGAGACGACACCTCAATATCGCACCTAAGCTCCGGGGAAGGGCCCTCTGGAAGCGTTTCGCTCGCCAGGGCATCGGATCTTAGCAAATCCTCCGACGAGGACTGTCCAGCGTGGGACCTTCCCGGGATGTACAAAATGTGGCGGTAGTTAAAACTACTACATCCTAGTGACTTCAGGCACATAGGTGTGTATGGTTTTTGTGTACTCACAACTTTACCAGGGGCTGGGCCCTGGGATCCCAGTCCGGGCTGCTATCAATAGCCATGGTGGACGCCTCGGGTAGAGGACCTTTCACCCTCTTCGGCAACTCGGCCTCCAGGGATGAGGAAGCCGTCGTTTTCTTCCCTCCCACTATGGGGGACTCGTCTTCTTCCTCCTCATCTTCGTCTTCAGAGGGGAGATGGTCGTGGGAGTCTTCGGATTTTGTGTCCGAAGCATCACGATGACGGAGGCCACTCCGGGTCTTCTTGACCATCTTGGAGACCTCTCTCTTCGGCGCCTTGTAAGGCGATGGGACCAGCATCTTCGTCCGAAGAGGTCCGGTCGGCTCCTCTGGCAGTGGGGCTGGACAGTATATCCGCTCCACCTTTCTCGTCCATTCCTGGGATTATTATAGAAAACAAGATAAAGGCGTCTCCCTTAGGACACGTCAGCTAAAACATGGATGGACATAGCACAACGAAGACTTACCGGACTCGCAGAACGGGATAGTTGATACCCGCGGTCCTCGGCGGAGCCCGGCCACGGTTTGCCTGACTTGAAGAGCACCTTCCAGATGTCCTTGTGGGAAGAGCAATAGAGCTCCCGTAGCGTCTGGTGTTCGTCTGGGTCGTATTCCCACAAACTGCAGGCTCGTCACTTGCAGGGGAGAACCAGGTGAACTAACATCACCTGGACTACGTTGACGAGTTTGACATCCTTGTCGACCATGCTCTGGACGCGTGTTTGAAGCATCGATAGCTCATTGGATGAGGACCAGTTCAGGCCCTTCTCCGGATAGGACGTGAGCCGCAGTGGGTCTCCATAACTGAATTCGGGAGCAGTAGCCCAGTTTTTACCGCGCGGTTCGGTGATATAGAACCACTGCTGCTGCCACTCCTTGACGTAGTTATTGAAGGTGCCGGTCGTCCATACGACCTTGGGAATCTTGCTCACCATGGCACCGCCGCATTCGTTATGCTCACCATTCACCACCTTGGGCTTCACATTGAAGATTTTCAGCCATAAGCCAAAGTGGGGCGAAATACGGAGAAAAGCCTCACACACGACGACGAACGTCGAGATGTTTAGGAAAGAATTGGGGGAAAGGTCATGGAAATCTATCCCGTGATAATACATGATGCCGTGAACAAATGGGTGGAGGGGAAACCCGTGCCCGTGGACAAAATGAGGAAGGAACATGACCCTCTCGTGGGGCTCCGGAGTAGGGACGATCTGTCCCGCCGGTGGAAGACGGTGGCCGCTTTTCTTGGCCAAGTACCCGGCCTCTCGGAGCTTTTTGAAATCCTTCTCTCGGATGGTAGAGGCCATCCATTTGCCTCCTGCTCCGGATCCGGACATCTTCGGTATCTCTCTCTTCGGTGGAGAAAAAGAGTGCTTGGGCGCTAGGGCTCGAGCACGAGGGAATGGACTAGTGAAAGGAAAAGGCGTGGGCAAAAAAGGAAGAGACCTTATCTCTTTATAGAGGCAGTAAAAAGCTTTTGCGCCACACCACTGGCCTTGTGGAACACGCTCTTTCCCCACTAGCCGCAATTGATGGTGCGGTTGGACTACCCGTACCCGTCTTGATGAGAATCCCGTAATAAGGGGACACGATCTATGCTTCGGCAAGACATGCAGAGGAAACCGCCTCGCAATATGCGCTGTGGCTGGTTGTGGGAAAACGAGTCGAATAATGACTCGACCGTGGTGTCATGTCACACCGTACAAAAATTATCAGCAGATTACATTTGTGAAATATCATTCTCTCTGCGGCGGTATGCGAAGATAATGTTGCACATCCGGACACGGTTTAAGTGTTTGATAATTACTTTGGAAGATTCGGAGATGGAACCCGCCTTGCAGTGCTGAAGACAAACTGCACGCCGGACTCATCGTCATTGAAGCCTAGTTCAGGGGCTACTGAGGGAGTCCTGGATTAGGGGGTATCCGGACGGCCGGACTATATACTTTGGCCGGACTGTTGGACTATGAAGATACAAGACTCAAGACTTCGTCCCGTGTCCGGATGGGACACTCCTTTGCGTGGAAGACAAGCTTGGCGATTCGGATATTATATTTCCTTCTTTGTAACCAACTCCATGTAAACCCAAGGCCCCTCCGGTGTCTATATAAACCGGAGAGTTCAGTCCGTATGGGGATGATCACAACATTCATAATCATCATAGGCTAGCTTCTAGGGTTTAGCCTCTACGATCTCGTGGTAGATCAACTCTTGTAACACTCATATCATCAATATCAATCAAGCAGGAAGTAGGGTTTTACCTCCATCGAGAGGGCCTGAACCTGGGTAAACATTGTGTCCCTTGCCTCATGTTACCATTCGACTTAGACGCACAGATCGGGACTCCCTACCCGAGATCCGCTGGTTTTGACACCGACAAGGGGGACAGGGAGTGGCGCATCTGTGCAGCTGCTTGCTGCTGAACCCTAATTAGTTTGTTTGGCTTATGTAAGACCACAGGGCGCACCTCAATTGGAACCAGAGCTGCACTAGAGCAATTTTGTTTCAGAAAGAGACCATATTCTTTAAACTCGTCGATTCAAATGCAATAACACTATACTTGTGAGCACATATAAAAAATACAAAGATCTGCCCCAAGGACACAAATGTGCATTCTTATCTCTGTGATTCGAACATATAAATATTCACAATAAAGGTCAACAAAATTTAACAATAAAAGGAAGGGATAGAAAAATTAAGAGTGGACGAGCTCACTGGAGGCTCCTGGGCACACTACAACAACAGTTGTCATACTAACAAACAAACATTGCCTGGAGTATATCAGGTGTTTGCATCTGCCATAAAATTCTATCTAAAACAGTCTGATCCTGAAAGTGTGTTGTTGCAGATACAATAGCTAGTAGGCACTACTTGAACTGAAAACGAAACTACAGTTGCATGCTCTCTAATTCAGAGTAGAATGGTTTGATTCTTGTAAATCAAACACCACATCATGTCAAAGGTATTAGAAACAGGGGTACATATCTGGTTTAAAGCTGTACTACCTGCCTCTCTGAAAATAACAAAACAACACTTGTTGTTAAGTATTTTTGTGATGACAAATCATCTGTGTCTAAGGTCATGTGTTTTTGTGTGCCTGTATAATCTGATCCTAGTTCAATACATGTACGGTTTTATTTGATTATAAAAACACGACTGTTATGTTAAGCATGTAAACTTTAAATAAGGTCGTTGCTTTGGTCTAATTGTGCAAACATGTGATGATGGTGTTCAGAGAATAAACAACGATTGTTACATGGTGCAGCAGAATCTGTTTCAAACCTTTGCAACAAGATAACCTAAGCAACTACACAAGTCTAATATGTCACTACTAGGAAAAGGCCTACTAGTGGCGCACCGGTTTTGCCTACTATTGGCGCACTACTGCACTACTGGTGCGCCATTAGTATCACGCCACTAGTATTTTTTACTAATGGCACACCATGCAGTGCGCCATTAGTTTTGCCCACAGTGCGCCACTAGTGTCTGCTATACTAATGGCGCACCACGTGGTAGTGCGCCATTAGTAACAATTTTTTTAATTTTTTTTGTTTTTTCTTAATCTCAGGTCACTATTTCACATATGAGATATCCAACACATATATATACAACAAGCATCTATATAACAATCATAGCCAACACACAAGTTTCATCGTATATACATACATAGGCAACACATAGTTCCATCGTTACATATTACAAAAGTTTCACATTGTTCATCCAACACCGTTATCCATCAATTCACAAAAGTTTCACATTGATAAAAAATAAAAACACAAATGGAAAATAAGCACTCCATCCATGCAAGCGTCCATGAATTAAATCAAATCTGCAAAATGATAAACGAGAAGTTAGAAGAAGAAGAAGAAGAAGAAGACTAGAAGAATACTAGAAGAAGAAGAACACTAGAAGAAGAATAAGAAGGTAAAATGAAGCTAACCTATGTCATTTTGGAAAAGAAGAAGAATAAGAAAAAGACTATAAGCTTATTATGTAAACTTGGTAATTTTGTGCTAACATAAGTTATTTTGGAGCTAACCTACAGGAAACTAAGCATATAAGCTCTAAGTTATCATATTAGCGCCAACTTAGGTAAAATGAAGCTAACTTATAGGAAACTAAGCATATTAGAGATAACATAGGTAACTCAGTGTGTCTATATATATATATATATATATATATATATATATATATATATATATATATATCATTTTGGAGATCTGACATACCTGACATAGTTCAGTTCTCATTGCTCTTCTCCTTCTCCTTCCTCAGTCTGATGTGCCAAGAGCGGCGAGGCGGTGGAGGCGGTGGGATGTAGTCTTCTACCACAATTGGCGTGGTCATGTCGCCCAGCTGTGGGATCGCCGGCGCCACCACCGGTGTGTGGTCATTGTCAGGCACCACCACCATCGCGAGGCCACCTTCAGGCAGGACGAGCACGACCATCGCTAGGTCATCCTCAGCCACCTCCATCTCTTGCCCATGGTCAGCCACCACCATCTCTTGCCCATGATCAGCCACCACCATCTCTTGCCCTTGGTCATCCACCACCAGCGCTAGGTCATCCTCAGCCTGATGCCCATCGTAATTCTGCAGCTCCTCATCACCAATCTGCTCCTCTTCTCCCACACTCTAGTCCGGATCATCCTTCTTGTTGTCTATGCTGCTGCCAGAATCGCTGCTGCCTTCGCTAAAGCCTGAATCGGTGTTGCTTTTGCTACATCCATAGTCGCTGCTGCTTTGGCTGTAGCCAGTGTCGCTGCTGTTGCTCCCATTACCTGTCCAAATGCAACAATGACCGTTAACAATCGATGTGAGACAAAGCCAAATGTAGAGGAATAAGAAGAGGCAGAACGTACCGGCATCATCATCGTCAGCGTAGCGCATGCGACACATAGTCGCGTTGAACACATTCACGATGAGCATGGTGGCGTCGTCATCGTACCTGAAGAGAAGGAAGTACCCCAGCCGCAGGTCGTAGGCACGGTAAAACTTCTCCCACCAACGAGACAAGTACATGTGGCCCTCCTTGATCAACAACTCCACATCCCACTGCCTGCGAAACCCGCTGCCGACCTGTCGCAGCTTCACATTATTTGGCGGATCTTCACCCAGCATGTTCATAAAACTGTCAGGCAGCCTCTGCAGTTTGGGACAATGAGTGATGTAGCAAACAACAGATATCATAATGAGATGGGTGAAGGGGAGATCTCTCGTTTTATATACCTGCGTCATGGATGATACTGAAGTCCCAAGTATGATATTGAAGAACTCGGAAGCATCCAACTCGTACTGTGGTGTCGCAAAGCGGCGGTGGCTGCTTCCCCCCATCTCTGATAAGCAGCAGAAGAAACCAATTAGTACCCTTACAATAGATCATAAAACATGCATGATAACTGGCTATACTTAAAGGCCAATTGTACTGGACTATAAATTAGGGGAACAATGACACAGAAGATGGGAGCACCTAGTACACATTAGCAAAACAAAAAGGGGCAGTTGATCCTACTTAACTAAGTACTAAGATACCCCGGCCCATGCATTAGTCTCAAGTACCCCATATGTCCTATTTCAGCATGACCTTTGCTGAAAATATGACATATGGCGTACCTGTATTTGCCGGAATGGAAGTTAATCGACATTCCGGCAAACTGAAGGGCCTCTCGGGGTACCTGCAAAATCATTATCCCACCCCCGCCCCGTTGCAACCCCACTACACCCCACAATATCATCATGACATGATGGTCGGAGACAAAACCCCCCAATATCATCAAAATACTCCAGTTATGAAGTAAAACTCTTGAAGTGTTCCAGGAGTAGAACCTGAAGTGTAGTCAGTGGCTTCACCTATGTGCATAAAAATCATAAAAATTCAAAATCATTTGAAACCTGGTCACTCGGACCACACCACATGCCACGGCATACATAGTACATAGAGTTGACATCTCAGCATCGACCACACCACATGCCACAGCATACATAGTACATAGATGATCCAACAGACTACATAGCATGACAGTTTAAGTGTGAACCGCATCATACAAAATAGAAGAACTTCACTACACAACTGAAACTCAATTAAGCTAGTTAAATGGAGTTCATCTACTCACTAGCAGTACTACTAACCGGCAGTAGTTAAACAAGTTAAGCTACTCACTACAGTACTAGCTACTCACTTAAGCTAGAAGCTACAAGTTAAACACATTTGTAGCACTGAGAAATAATGCTGAGATGTAGCAAACAAGTTAAGCTAGAAGCTACAGTACTGGCAACTAGCAGCAAGGTGTATAATGGTAATCATGTAGCAATCATGTCCTTCCCTTCATATATTCATGATATAAATGGATTGTTCTACCTAGTAGGTTGTTGGAAATTCAGTTGCTTTTTCATTAGGACTGGCAACAAGACATAGTCAAATTTCAATTAAGATTATCTGTTGGTTCAAAACTGGCAACAAGACTTGTTCTACCAAATCAATTATCGGTTGGTTCAATGGTTTTTTTCTTTCCCTTTTTATAATTGCAAAAAAGGAACAAGACATGGTCAAATTTTAGTTAAGATACATACAGTAAAATCAAAACAAAAATGGACAGTAAACTGATAATGACAGTAAACTGTAATTTGTTACACAGATTTTCTTGCCAAAAATATAACTGAATGGACAGAAAAAACGGTGAAAAGATAACTGAATGCTAGGCTAAAATGGACAGTAAACTGTAAATTGTTAACAGTTTACTGTGATTATCAGGTGTCATAATCTACTGAGTAGTCATGTCCCAGTCATGCATCCATGCATCCAGTGGCAACATCTTGCGTACATGGTCAGGGGTACATCAAAATCTATTGAGTAGTTCTTGTGCTCATCCAGTAGCAACATCTTTCATACATGATCAGTAGTCATGTACCAAATTTTTATTTAAACTGAATTTGCAAATCACCAAGAGCTCTACTAGTTTCAAATTAGATTTACATGATCAGTGATCCATGGAAGAACTCACCTCGATGGACACGGAAGAAGACGAGGTCGTAGACGGCGGCGGAGCAGAGACGAGGTTGCAGACACGGTCGTGGTGCTCCAGTGGACGCGACTACATCAATCATTTGAATTGACATTTAATCAAACACCTCATAGGCAAGAACAGAAGGTGGAGACAGAGAAGAGAGGGGATCGAGCAGAGAGGGAGAGGGCAAGGAGGGAAGAGCAGAGAGGGAGAGGTGGGGAATGGAGGCGGGGTGAGTTGGATGGGTTACCTGCGGGCATAGAAGACGGTGGCGTCGTCGGGGACGAAGATGTCGACGCTGTGGATGTTGCCGCCGCAGGAGGCGATGCAGTCGGAGATCTGGGACGGTGAACTGCGCGCGGAGGCCAGGGGAGTCGAGTCAGTCAGGGGGAGGGGGCTTACGGGTGGAGCAGGACGGGCGGACGAGGAGGGGGCTTACGGGCGGACGACGACGGGCGGCTGCGCAGTAGGGGCGGCGGGTAGTGGGTCGGGCAGTGGGTCGGAGAGATGTGAGATTGGTAGAGAGAAGGACGAATGCAAGATGGACAACACACACAAGGGGGAAGGTTAGTAATGGCGCACCCTCCTCTGGTGCGCCATTAATAACTTTTTTTTCATTATTTTTTTTTGCATCTAATAATTTTTTTTATAAAATTTGTTATTTTCATGAGGACTAGAACAGAAGATATCATCAAATTTGTTTTTTTAATATCATCAAATTTGTTTTTTTAATTTTTAATTGAAGATATATATCATGAAATCTGTTATTTGAAAATATCATCAAATTTGTTATTTAAAAATATCATCAATATTTTTTGGATTTTTAGTTGCATTCATTTGTGAATTGCTAAAACATTTATGAATATGAAAAAATATCATCAAAATTTGAAAAAATATTCATGAATTCAAAAAGTGCCCATGAAATTTAAAAATATTCATGAGTTCCAAAAACATTAACAAATTCAGACTACGATGCGGGCCGGGGAGGGTGCGGGGGGTCGGCGGCAGCGGTGGAGCGGGCCGGGGAGGGTGCGGGGGTC
>NC_057803.1:728613118-728625464 GCF_018294505.1 Triticum aestivum | reverse complement strand
CGGGGGACGGTGCGGCTGGACGGGGGGTCGATGGAGGGTGCGGTCGGCGGCGACGGCCGGTGGAGCGGGGGTCGACCCTGGTTACTAATGGCGCACCAGCTTCTGGTGTTCCATTAGAAGTTTTGCAAAAAAAAGTATATATTCTAATGGCGCACGGTGTGGCCAGTGCGCCATTACTAGTTTGCACTAGTAATGGCGCACTGTGCCACGGTGCTCCATTAGAATGTTTGGAAAAATTAAAAAAAAATTGTTTCTAGTGGCGTACCGAAACATGGTGCGTCATTAGTATATACTAATGGCGCACCACCTGACAGGTGCGCCATTAGTGTCCATCCCATCTATAGCCCTTTTCCTAGTAGTGCATGTATTATCCTTCTGAGACTGGCAACTGATGGTCCTCTTGCTTACTTGGGTGATACTACTGTGGGTAGTAAATTAGTAACTGATGCATGTTCCCAATTTTTTTTCTGTAGTAGTCAGTGTTTGTTTCCATTTCAAAGTATTATAATTTCTTGAATACATGTTGAATCTTTTAGTGAACTGTTATATGGTAGATTACTGTTTTGCTTTTTGTAGAAATGGAAGGAGTTTACTTGCTAATGAATAGTGATCTTGTTCATTTTGTGTATCTTGTGAGCAGAGCAAAGTTCCTCTATGTACCTCATAAGGGAGCAGTATGCATCTAGTGTAGGCTTGTATAGTTGTATAGTTTCAGATGTCTCTTGTTCTGGGTCATGGACTTTGTGCCATGGCCACATTGGTTTTCTGCTTGGCCTCAATTTTGCCTCGGAAATGATGGTCTACTAGCTGACAAGTTGTTGGCTAGTTATAAATGAGTCAAATTCCCTGTGTAGGACAGAAATTTTTTGTTTCGTACAATTGCAATTTCATTTATGTTGTTATAAGTTTGTTGCTGTCAGCATGAGTTAACTTGGTATGCAGTAGGCACTGGTCTCATTCTTAGACCGACACACCTGCAGCGCGCATTCAGCATGTCGATAATGATTTTGGCAGCAGTGTGAGGCAGCAGTGTGCGGTGCAATTTCTTCATTGGATAATGATTTTGCAGGTACCCCGAGAGGCCCTTGAGTTTGTCGGAATGTTGATTAACTTCGGTTCCAGCAAATTCGGGTACTCCATATGTCCTATTTTCAGCAAAGGTCGTGCTGAAATTTTCCGTGAATTTTAGCATGACTTTGCTAAAAATAGGACATATGGGGTACTCGCGACTAATGCATGGGCCGGGGTTTGAATTCCCCTAGTCGTTTTCTCCCTACTCTGCTCTGCCCACATGCACCTAAACTTGTAAAGGCTGTCATACTACACCCTTGAATTATCACACAGTTCCATCAATGAAATAAAAACACTGTAATTAATTGGACAAATGTTATTTACATACTTGGGTAGGCAGGACCACCATTGTTTCCACTAGCAATGTTTCTGTTGTCACTGCTTGTGTCATCATTTTCTGAGCTTTCGATTGGACAAATTGTCTCAATAATGTTTTAGAACCAAACCTTCATCCTCTTCTTATTCCTTACTCGTTTTGCCCTCTTGTTTTGCCCTCTTGTTGCTCTTCCGGCTCTTAGACCATTTAACAATGCTTTGCCCTCCAAAACCAGCCATTGAAGTAATGCGACTCCACCCTACGAACCACACATTTCTGTCACTTGTTATACAAATCATATTCTCGTACTTTTTGAAAATATTTGCTTTGCCACTTAGCTCCTATGGGTGATTCCGTGGTTCACTCATTCTGACCACCTACGTCGGCAACACAACCACAAAATCAGTACACACATTATCACCTGAACAACTTCTTATTATCAACAAATATTCTATACATATATACCTGGACCGTGCCCTCCTTCCGGCCATGAATATTGAGCAGCATTATCTTAGGATGCCTCGGTGTCGACAAACCCTAAATGATGAGACCATGATAATTCCTCAAAATCAACCCTTAAATAACACTAATCCATTATGCCGTCACCCTTGAAGCCTTGCGGGCATTTGCATTCCTTAGCTTGTTCATTCTGTAGATTTCCAAAATTCAGTTTTGTAGGCCCTTCACAATAACCAACTTTTTGACCAAACTTTTTTCCTATTTAGAGCGAACTTGTCCCACAATGATGAGGCCGGCGGTTCGGGCAAGGCATTCCAGGAGCAGTCCCAGGAGATAGAGGAAGAACTTCACCGCTATGAGGACGTCGCGGAAGACACCGATCCCGACTACACAACCCGTAGTGGCGTCGGGGATGACACCACTGATGGTGCCGCCGAGGATGCCACCACTGATGATGGCAGCGCACGCACAGATGGCAGCCAACCGAAGAGGCAACGGAAGGACCGGCACTCGAACATGCTCGGCACCATCAAGGAGGAATTTACTGAAGTGTCCTCTGAGGGGCATCCAACGGCGCCCAAAGAATTAGTCAAGGGGTACGCGGTTCATCTTGGGTGCATTCTCCGGAGAACCGTCTCGATCAACACCGATAACCTAAGGCATCCTGACCGAGGGAATTTGTGCAACTTCCTCTTCACGAAGCTGCACAAATGATACAAGTTCCCCATTGACTTTGCAAACACACACAACATGGAGGTGGCACCATTGGTGTCTCCGGCGGAGGCGGTACTGGTGTCTCCGACGCCGGCACGGGCATTGGAGCTTAATGCACCCGAGTGTGCGAAGAATACGCCGGCCAGCACCTCGGCAGTGAGCGGCCCCTTCGTCTGTTGCACGCCCGCTGTTGGTGGTGCTTCTACATTAGCCGAGCTAGACGCCATCACGGTAACTAAGCCTCTCGGCCGATGACTTCATCTCCTTGCCTCTGACTGGGCATCCCCTGACGCCCTACATGTTTTCGCAGGGTGTCGGTGCCGACGTTCCATGCACTCTCCTGCACTTCGTGGGTGGCGAGTTGATCGATGTCGCCAAGTGCAGAATCGTTCAACCGGGCAACCCAATGTTCCACGGTAATCCGATGCCATATAGGGTTCAACTGGTTCGGGTGGTGCCAGGCTACGACGACTTATTACCTCCGCTTCGACCCACTGGGGCCGACGAAGATGATGTGATGACCCTCAGAGTCTGCTTAAGCTGGCCCCTAATTTGGCTGAAGATCCAGATTCGTTTGGGGGTGGGGGACACCACCCTACGGACAACACCGCCAGTCGTGCCGGCACCAAGCCATGGCAAGACCGCCGCAACGCTACTGGACATGTCGGACATGCATATGGCACAGGATCCAGACATGCATATGGCACAGGATTCGGACGACGACGACGACGACGGTACATTTACCAACGTAGATAAATACTTTGCCAAACATGGGTACGGTGACGAATTCTTGGGGCCTCCATGTCGAGAACCCAACCCTGCAAAAGACGACCGCGATCTAGCTGGTACCGCGGAGAAACCCAATTGCAACAGGCGTTGTCTAGCGTTCAGTTCTCAGGAGACGCCTCCAGCTGCCGCCTTCACCGACCCTCAGATAGCTGAGGTGCGAAATATTATCATCCCCAACACACTCAAGAAGGTGGTCTCTGAGCAGAACTCGATCCCACTACAGCAGTAGAAGAAGAAGGGACGGAAAAGAAAGACTAACAAGGGTGGGAGCCAGCCGGCACCGAGTATGATCCATGCTCAGGATGGGCCACCTTCACCTAAGGATATCTCGAGGAGGGTGCATGTTGCATATAGGCCGATGCTACCGACTAATCTGCTCAATGCTGCAACCGGTGCTGTGCGGAGTCTGCATGATAGTGTTCTTTCTTTGGAGAAGCGGCGTCTCTCTGAGAATGATGTGGCATACCCTGTTTTTGTGGCCAAGGTGCCAGAGGGCAAGGGCTTTGTCGATAGCGCCATCGGGGTATGAACATCCTACGGTGTGCTGACATCTTCGCTATGTTTAACCTTCATCCGCTGCACTACACCTTTGCTCGGCTATTTTCGCTGAGTATGGAGATGCGGATCATTAGAGACAAGACCCCGGACATCATGATAGTCGACCCCTTCTACATGTGTGCCAAGATCTTGTGCAGCGCTGGGGAACGGCAAGTCGCGAGTTCATACCTCGAAGGCGTCATTCTAGCAAACCCCGATAAGGATAACTTCCTCGTGCCTTACTTTCCCGAGTAAGTCATCCCCTCACCGCCCCGTAACATATGATTTCTTAGATTTCGATCGTTCTTTTTTTTCTAACATTCCGTGTTTTGTGCAGTGACACACATTGCACACTCATCCTCTTAAGCCTGAAATATTCCATGGCCACGTATTTCGACTCTGATCGTCACTTGAAGAAAGACTACACAAATATCAAGAAAGTTCTTGATGAAGCTCTTCCCGGCTACGCCGGATCTGGAGGCACCTTCAGCAGGCCAATTCGTAGGTACGCCCAGCACGTGTTCACCCACAATACGATTTTACAGTGCATCAAGCAGCCTCTTGGCGGTCAAAAGGATGCCTACTCCGCCCTCCATCACATGCGGGCGATCATACGGGATCATAATCACCTTCTCCTTCCAAATAATCTCAATGATTGGGCCGCAAGCTTGTCGGTAATCCAGGACGCGGACATCAGACAAGAATTCTTTTGCATCCAGTCGGAGTTTGCGGAAATCATCCATCAAGATGTCCTTCGTGCCTCGGGGCAGTTCTACCTCAGATATCAACTGTCCAACAGTGAGATAAAAACAACGCTACAAATGCAGGCTGACAACGACCACGATTTTATGACCATCACGAAAGACGGCGGCTTCATCCATGTTCTGGTCCGTGAGTCGAGTCGAAAGTAGTGATGCTATGTAGTTATGAAATATCGATTAGCTCATGTTGTAGTTAAACTTTAATAAACTTGTATGTCTCTTTGGTTTGGACAGTCGTTTAACTTATATGTAATCGACGCTATTTATTGATAGGACCATGAATCGTGCTATTAATGTGTTGCTTTTCTCTTCCGATCCTTTTGTTGCATACTTATATATTGCTTATGTATTGTTTCTGAATTGCTACTAGCGTTTTGTTTGGCTAGTGCATAGAGATGCTGTCGTATGTCGTGTACATGGGTAAGGTTCCCGGAGTCTACGACGACTGGGAGGAGTGTCGGAGATAGGTTCACCGTTTCAGCGGTAACAGTTACAAAGGGTACACCACTGGGGCGGAGGCGGAAGCTAGATACACGCGCTATCTCGTGGGAGAGAGGAGGGAGCGTTGGAGGAACCGGATGAAGACCAGCTTCATCGCGATGATTCTCATCGTGATGACCGCAGCTCTCTTCTATGTGATGGTAGTTTATATGATCGATATCGACTTGTAATGTGAACACAAACTCGCTACTTGCGGTCTCGAGACTTGTAATGTTCTAACTTTGTTCGGTATTTCGAATTCGGAGACTAATATGATGAATTGTATTCGGAGAGTAATCTTCTATTGTATTCAATAAATGTGATGTTTATATGTTGTGCTATCTATATTCTATGCCATAATATATCTATACCTATACTAATTACAGACTCCCAAGAAATTACGACGTTAATCAGTAATTAGGAGCCGTTTAACCTGTGGGTCCCAATAATTACGGTTTGGATCTGCCAAAAAATTTAGGTTAATCTATAATCAAAGAACCGCACACGCCTCCTCTCCACCTCTCGCACAATCCTCCTCTCCATATCTCGCACGATCGCTAACATGCAGGCCATCGCCACCTCCTCCATCTACTGCTCACCCAACCATCTCCCTGGCTCTCAAATCTCTCCTCTTACGGCCATCGACGATGTCATGGGTTAGCACGGCCTCCTCTTTCTTCTTTCTCCATTATCTCCCTTCCCAATCTCCTTCTAGGCGCAATCTTCTCTTTTTGTGGTCCATGTCGTCCTATCTCTCCCCTCCACAGATTTCACTTCAATTGCATATCGTTAGATTTCTCCATACTCTCAGTAATGGCTTCAGACTTCAGTCCAAGTCCGCTGCCGCAAAACATACCATAGGACAGATGAACTTCCTTTTTTAATTTTGTTTCTTACTGTTGTTTCAGTAGTTCAAATTTGAATAAAGTTAGGAGATATTTTCTTCGATGGGCTTCGTGCACTGGACGGCGGACCGCGTAGGACAAGGTAGGATGGTTGTTTTCGTTCATCACCAATACCTAGGAGGAAGAAGGGAAAACAAAGAGGATCAGGTCGTGGGCTATAGGACTGGTGGTTGGCTCGGGTGCAGCCATCAAGAAGATGGACAGGAAAGGCTGGAGATACAAAAGGGCTGGGGCAGGTACATATTGTTTTTCTGAATTTATGAATGTCATAGTGCACTCTGAATTTCTATCAATTACAGATCTTCAATTCTTAGTACTCTTCTGGTGCTATGATTTGTGAAACACATATTTGAGTTAAAATTTGTCCATCGTCCTCCACTGTTCGTGCTATGGATGCTTATACTTCCGTTGAAAATCTTCTTCCATGATCTCCTTGATGTTTCAGTGCATACCTCAATGTTCACCGGGCAATACATTTTGTGAGATCTGCAGCTTACTCAAGGATGACGACTCCACCATTATTCTAACCTTCTTGGAGGTCTATTGTAATTAGCTTAATCTTCTCTCACATACTCTTTTCATAAGGTAGTTACACACGCCATAGTTCCTCCCTCGTTGTTCCTCAATCGCAGTCTGGTGTATATTAGACATGATTTACTCACTGTTTGGACCTATAAATACCAGCATAGGAAGTTAGCACACCTTCATTGCCATGGCCAGCCAATGCTTGCAGCAGTCCATCAAATGAAGTATACAAGGAGCAATAATGGAGTAGGTTTTCGTTCTTGGAGATTTTTATGTTGCACTTCCTGCAGTATGAGACTTAGTCTGTAATGAGCATGTACAGTTTCATGACATGCATTCATTAGTTTCAGACCTCTCCTAGATACTACCATGGGTAAGATTTGGACGTGTTAAAAATTTCAATTTATTTGGGGGTTCAGTTCACTAAAGATGTTATCATTTCCATATAATTGAAAGAATCATGTTGTATGATCTAATTCCTTATAGATTAATGGAAGGGAGGAGTGCATGTCCTGATTAATTCTGATAATATTCCATCACCAATGTCTTTCTTTTACAATGATAATTATGAAGAGATCCTTGGTATATACACTTTGGATGTTGTCAAGTTTATGGACATTTAGTAACAATTTTTTTTCTTCAAATCATCAAAAGCATAGTTGGGAAGTCATGAATTTGGCATTCTGGAAATCTTTTAAGTAGAATACTTGGCTCAATTTGAAGAAAACAGTTGATTATTTATGGAATCTCTATTCGTTTCTATTTTTAGGTGAGGTAAATTAAGTAATGGCTGGACAAATATTATATCGTAAACAATGTAATATTTGTTTCTTCATTCTCTCATTGAGTGGGTGTCCTTGGATGTTTGCACATTTTGTTCATATTATTTGGATCTCCAATCATTGATGTCTACGCACCTTTTTATCGTACTGCCTTGCTGGCTTGGGTTGTTTTGCATATATCAAGTACAACACCCCACCCCCCACCCCCCACCCCCCGCGCTATTCATTGCAATTATGTATGTTTCTTCTTACATGAGGTTCATGGGAATGGTGAAGGACTCCTAGATACCTATAACATGGGTTGATTTGTCGTAGATAACGAATTTTTTAACTCGATCTACCGTGTGCACATGCATTGTCAGGTTGTATAATAATAATCACTTTCTCTATGGAGTCTTAAGGTTGATAAAATCAAGGAAAATATACAAAAGGAAGGCTTATGGGTGCATTGTGGCATGATAATCTTGCTGCATAGTCTTCTTCTCGATGATTAAGTAGTTCTCTTTTAGCACTACAATACACTATAATTTTGAGTTTGTAATTAACATCTACTTTTTTATCTTAAGTGCGTATGGGCATCCACTGTTGAGATTTTCCTTCCAATTCAATGTAATATGTGCAAAATCACATGATAATTCATGACAATACCAAAAATAAGTTATATTGCTTTAATCGATTCATCACCTTATTGTCTTGGTAATATGTAGTTGGTAAGAGGCAGCGGAATAGTTTACAGAGCACTACATTCTCACATTAAAGAGTTTCTATCTACATGGTTTACGGGTACAATAATTTCGATCATTTTATGGAAGTCACATATAGCATTGTAATGTAAATAACTAGCCCGTGCGAATGCACGGGTTGGCGACTAGTTTTCTAAATTGTGCAAATATAAGAAAAGAAAAAAAATCCTAAAATTTATACTAGTGGCGCACCGCACTGCACTTTAGTGGCGCACTGCAGTAAGCACACTAGTGGCGCATTATCTAGGAGTGCACCATTAGTAACCCAGAGCAAAAGGTAAATATGGCCCCCTGGGAGGCATAGTAATGGTGCACCCTTTGACATACTAATGGCGCACTCCCTAGTGCGCCACTATTGTCTGGTATAGTAATGGCGCACCACGGGTGCGCCATTAGTATTAACTACTAGTGGCGTGATGCTAGTGGCGCACCTGTAGTGCGTCATTAATGGCCAAAACAGGTGCAACACTAATTAGCCTTTTCCTAGTAGTGGAGAGAACGCGTGCCCTGGGAAATCCTAAACACCCGAGAAGAACACGAGGCAAGGGCATTATTGTGTGGTATGAGGGCTTTTCTGACTGGAACACCGACTATAGAAGCCGTGCGAGAAGGAAGATGAAGGAGGAGAAGAAGAATAAGCTGGAGGACGAGTAGAGGAAGTAGGAAGCAGAACGCCTTCAAGGCCTAGAATCAGCGCACACGGGCTTGGCATTCAAATTGCAGCGGCAGCAGGAGCAGATCAACTCGCTTAGCCAAGAAAGGGGGTCTCAGCAGCGGCAGCAGCTAGCAGATGATCCAGCATTGGATAGCATCATCCCATCCATGCCGAGAAGCAGCGTGGGTTCCGCCCCGGGCGGCGCACTGCTGGATAGATACCCTGTGGATGACATCATGGAGAACACTAACTGTGATCTACACTTCAAAATAAAGAACATATCCGTGAAGGCGGCGAACACCGTTGCTTATACAAATCCCCCCGGAGCAACCTACCATTGCAGAACGATTCCATCCGCCTATGCTCGTGTCGTGGTTGATGAGGTGGTGGACCAATATTTGGGGCTAGCGCTTGACATTCCTGGAGGTGACAAGGAGCACACACTGGGAGAGGCCATACATCATATCATCCTATGGAGAAAGGATTGCATAATCTTTCCAAGGTCACCGACACCACGTCAGCTAGATCTTGACATCCTAGGAGGTGACGAGGAGTAGACGGCTCCCGCTCCTACTAGTCTGGCCTAGCTTTAGGCCACTCCTGCTGCTTCAACTTAGCCAACGCGTGAGGCCACTACTCCTGCTTCAACTCAGCCAACGCGTGAGGCCACTCCTCCTACTTCAACTCAGCCAATGCGTGAGGCCACTCCTCCTCCTCCAAGTCCACCAATGTGTGCCACTCCTCCTCCAAGTCCGACACCGCGTCAGCCTTCTCCGCTGCCTCAGCAATCGCGGAAGAGTGCCGCCGCAGCTATGGTGCGTAGTGCTACATGTCGAGGTAGTACAGGAGGTACATGCGGAGGCAAGCGATTTCAATATGGTCCAAGCCTCGCGCCTCTTCCGCAGAGGCCTTATGACATGACCAAGGAGCAAAACAAAGCCATAGTGAAGGCCCAAGTGCACGCCCATTTTGGACCGAAACCGCCACCGCCGCCAAGGGAGAAAGTGCCCGAGGATAAGATTGACCATTTTATTCGTATGGCTAAACCACCAGCTCCCAAGCCTGTTGACTCGGACTATGAGCGCCAAATCAGGAAGGCACATTGAGCATGACTAAAGGAGTCGAGATCGAGCTCGAGCCAAGCAGCTGGCCAAAAATGCGGGAAAACCATTCCCCAACTAGGAGAACAGGCGGCGCAATTGATCCCCCCACTTGTTATACCAACACATGAGAGTACCGGCGCCGGTCAGCTGGTAATTATGGACGAGCATAGCAGGTAGGCTGAAATGCTCGGTATCACTATTGGACAACTCCTCGAGATTGAGCCCATGCCTCTGCTTAGAAAGGAGGACATAAAACGGAAATATTTCTGCGGCCAACCTTTGGTCAAGCCCGAGGAGGTCAAGAGTACCAATCGAGAGTCCTCATGGTGAAAGTCAAGGAAGAGTATTACTTCCATAAGCTAGCTATGTCCGTCGAGTATTCAGAACTATTTCAGTTATTCAATCAAGACGCACTCGACAAATATCTTGTCAGTTGTTATTGTCTGTAAGTGATTTCTTTCTGGAATTTAAGTCTCAAGCTGCCTGTAGTGCTCAGTGATATAATGCAGGATGAAGTTGTATGAAATGAAAAAAGCTGGACTCTATGGCATTGGGTTCATTGACTCAAATACCATTAATGAAGAAACATGGACATATCCATGGTATAAAGCAGAAGTAGAGAAAATCATGCTAGAGTTCTTGAAGTGCCTCAATACCAATGAAGATATACTACTTCCTTACAACTTCCCGTGAGTCACACTGTCTTGTACTACAAATTCCGTTTTTACTTACTAGATAGCTAGATGTTAATAATTATCACTATCAATGATGAGTGTTATGCACATGCCCTCCTAATTAAGACATGCAAACGTATGTGTGCATGCAGTTACCATTGGATGTTGTTAATCATTAAAGTTGACGAAGGAACAGTTGAAGTACTGTACTCACTACTTAAAAAAACACCTACTCAACCATGAAGGGGATAGTCGATAGGTAATTTCAATCATTATTAACTATATGTCGGCCTCTTTAGTTCGTCATTTCCTGATATCAACTACTCCCTCCATTCCTTTATGTAAGGTGTATTATTTCCGACACGGTGACCAAGGCACATAATTATACACATGCTAGGACGAAATTAACCTTGGCAAAATCATTGATTAGTGGCAACTAAATCATTAGGCAAGGAAAGTAGGAGATAAACACAATCAGGAGGGAGATACTTTCCTTTTTTCTCTTTACAAGAGAAGATGCATGCAATCAGGAGAGAGATACTCTCCTTTTTTTGAAGGGGTAATGATGGAATTACGAGGAATTAGAAGAAATGCACCTTACATTGTGGAATTTTCTCAAAAAACAAATACACCTTATATAAAGGAATGGAGGGAGTATTTAATAACTCATTTATTCATTTTGTTTGCCGGCGGGCAGGGCTTGGGAAAAGTTCAGGAATGAGGTTCCAGGCGGATGGAAAGAAAAGCTGTATTGGTTTCGACCCAAGGTAAAATTAATTAATCTCTACTCCTAATGGAGCAGTTGGTAGTCTCGCTTCCAGGTTTTTTTTCGTCCCACCACTTTCGTCCGTTTTTTTTGGTAGGTTAACCGTCGTAGATTTTTTTCGATGATGGTTTCTTATTCACCGGTTTATTTATCCCTCGGCTCTTTCCTTGCAAATCAAGACTTTCCAAACGTGCACGCAATCACGGATCTAAATTTACTAACATATCCAAATCAACCGATACCTTCCATTATTGCAAATTTCTTTAGGAAACAAATAATAGATTTTAAGGAAACAAATAAAAGATTTTAAAGACACATCATACTTTACTAATAATCACTAAAAATTAAATCTAAATTAATTAACCTTACCTTAAATCACTCAGTCACTTTGATTACAAAAACATTTTCTTTCCTAACTGCACCTCGCTTAGTGTGCACATAACAATCCGAAGTAATTAGAGTCACATGATTGAATCCATTTATTTAGAGCGACATGATTGCGTTCCGGGATGGAGGCCATGATTCCGTCGAGGTCGTTACTGCCTCCTACACTCAGGGTGTGTCGCCGAGATCGAGGCGAGCATGAGGAGCTGTGGCCACCGCCTGTGACGCCCGGGTAATTAAGCTACAATAAACCCCTGCTAATGAAGCCACGTCACCTCGGTTACTGTTGCTAATCTTGTGTTAGTTCAGGACCCATCCAAATTCAAAATTTAATTGAAGACAAACAATAAAAGTTTTTAATTATCAAATCTAAAATGTTCAAATCGTAGCAAATAAAACATAGATGGTTATGGGGGAAAAACCACACATGCATAAAATGTTTAAATAATATGAGATGGGTAAAACAGCAGCAAAACAATTATTTTAAATGCTTTTAAATACTAAACAAATGTTAAACTAGTTTATATAATCACCAAACTTTTTGGAGTAGGTGGCCTATGTTGTTATGCTAATTTAGGAGTAGGAGTTATATTTTTGTAAAGCTGTTTTGCTAACTAAAATAAATAAAATAAAAAAGGGAAATAATAAAAACAGAAGAAAACAAAAGAAATTAAAAGCCCCC